>NW_024466448.1:0-103995 GCF_017591425.1 Ochotona curzoniae
TAGCCCACATGGGTCTGCAATCCCCTCATCTTTATAATAAACATTTCAAACTTAAGATGACAAAACTATTTTTTGCATGCTAATTTTATAACCTGTGACTTTGCGGAATAGCTATGTTAGTCCTGAAAGTTTTCTGAAGTAGTGTTTAGGTTTCTCCGTATAGAACATTACACGATCTGAAGTCCTATTTTCATTTTTTTTTCTCTCCAATTTTGACACCATTTGTTTCTTTCTCTTCCTTAATTAAGTTAATTCCAGTACTACCTTGATTAAGAGTGGCAAAAGTGGACATTTTTATGTTGCTTAAAATCTGAGGGTACATTTTTTCATTTACTAATCTTACATCATAATTTTGGAGGACAAAGACAAGATCATTTAATTTGTTATGAACTAAAAGGAAACTGAGCTAAGAATGTGATAAAAAGAGATAAAATCTTACAACTTTTTGTATCAATCACTTAATTTATTCTCTTTTAAACTATGTAGCTTGATAGTTAAGCTATTGGTTTAAAGCAATGCTAAGAAACTCTGGACTTGCTATTCTGTGATGTACCAGGGTATGAAGTCACAAAAACATGATCATATCTTCATCCGATATGGGCCTAGGCTTCTCTTCCCTGCACTTAGAAGCCTGACAACATGGAACTACAACTCAATGTGTACTCACTGAAAATTTAAAACAGTGACCAATAATGAGAATTAGCTTGGGGGCTTTGTTCAAATGGAGATTTATTGATCTCTTGGCAAACAAATGAGAACTATTTCAAACTGAGTCTACTGAATTTTATCAACTTTACAACTGACAGTCTCTCTTGGACCCTGTTATGAAATCCTCAAAATGTATTTTTCCTAGGAACAAAATCAGGTTGGATGGTTTCTACTGTGTCTTCAATGAAGATATGGATGGTGTGAATGTTTTCACTGGCTTCTGTATAGGAAGAAAATATGATTCTGCTTCATGATTATTGATATTTACAGACACTATTTCCATCTTCTGCATCAAGCATTCAAGTAATAGTAAACTTTGAACAACTTCAAGTATCTGCTTATCTTAACTTCTTAGTAACTTATACATTTTCCCATCAATGGAAACACTTTACAAAACTTGAAGCTAAAAAGTTAAAATTAAAGAATAATTAAATAGGTGTTATTTAAGATCATGACACATTCTAAAAGAAAAACAAAAATTAATATTTTGTGGTGCTACATGTCCTTTCAAATGTAAATAAGTATCTTTTATTCCTTCAATCAATAATAAACATTCATCAGTGGATAAGTGTTTAAATGATTAAGGGTGCAAAACTTGGTATAGTGCATTAAAACTAAAATAGCATTTTCAACCAAACCAAATTCCATTAGAAAATAAATCAAATTATTTCCAAGTACACCTTTAGTTATAAAGAAAATGTTTCATGTTTCTAAAAGATAATACAGACGCATCTGTTAAAATAATTTAAAGTGCCGGTTCAATTCTATTATAGAACAAGAGGTATAAATTATTTCCATAGTAACAAAGTTAACTAAAACCATAGCAAACATGAATCAAACTGAATCTTTCACTAAATTAAAAATGTGAATTTTATAACAAATCTGAAGCCCAAAGGAAAAAAAGAAAAAGATTTCTCTAACCTTGGTCAAATATTCATCCATGCTGTTATTTGATGGCTGTGCTCCTGAGACAGGAATCACCAAGTTCTCTTTCACAACAAGATTTCTGTTGAGCACTAAGTTGTTCTCAGGATTCCCACAGCAAGGCACCTCTGGGACAGGCCTCACCGTCAGAGCACTGAGCAGTGATCTCTTCAGTTTCTTCTCTCTACGAAGGTCCTTGCTCACTGCTGCTAGTCTCAGTGCTGTGAGTGGTTCAAAAAACACTTTACCCCGTTGACCCTAGTAATCCCTAAATGTCTTGCATTTTAAAAAAGATTTACTAATTGGAGAAGCAGAGTTACAGACAGAGTGAAGAGAGACAGAGATACATCTTCCATCCACTGGTTCACTCCCCAAATCACCGCAATGGCTGGAGGAGTTGGCCCAGGCCAAAACTAGGAGCCTGGAATTGCATCAGGACCTCCCATGTTGATGACTGGAACATCTCCTACTGTGTTAGCAGGGAGCTAGCTAAGAACCACAAAAGCTGGGATCCTATATGGGTGCCTGTTCTAATCCCAGCAGCTCCACTTCCCATCCAGCTCCCTACTTGTGGCCTGGGACCCTGCACCCGTGTGGTATACCTGGAAGAAGTTCCTGGCTCTTGGTTCAGATCAGCACAGCACCAATCATTGCACTCATTTGGGGAGTGAATCATCAAATGGAAGATCTTCCTCTCTGTCTCTCCTCCTCTCTGTATATCTGACTTTCCAATAAATAAACAAATCTTAAAAAAAAAAAAAAAGAGGCACAAAAGTCAAGGCTCAAACCAATGCTCATGTGGGATGCCAGCATCAGAGACAGCAGATTAAGCCACTGAACCACAGTGCACACAAACAGGTGGAATCTTCCATTAAACAATGTTTCAATGTAAAATGTGTCAGAGCACGCAAGTAATATAAAGTTTACAGGTTTGTAAATTCTTCCAAGGCAGTTCATGTGCCTTTTCTAATGAACAACTAAAATAAGCAGGAGTAATAAATGACTGTTAATGATGTATGGCTGGCCTAGTGACTCTTGCTTAGAACATCTTTACTTAGAAGATTCTTTTGGGTGAGGTCAGCAATATTAATATTTCAGACTAATATGTGAGATAATGGGCCTGTTAACTGTATGAACTATAATAACCTTTTTGCAATTAAATATATCAACACATTATGGTCAACACATTGAAAACATACTAAAAGTCTTTTAAATATTTTTTTCACTTTTATGTTTTGCTATTTGAAGTGTATAGCTTTAAAAGGCCCGGGGATGGAGAGAGAGAGAGAAAGGAGAGAGAAGAAAAGGGAGACAGAGAGATTAAATCCATATGTGGTTCCACTTCCGAAATGCCTGCAACCAGAATTGGGCCAGGTTGAAACCAAAAGCCTATAATCTCATTTGGGTCTCCAATACCCATGTAGGGTGCTAAGCAGTGGGGTCATTATCTGGCATCTTCCCACAATACAGTAACAGGAAACTGGATCAGAAGTGGAAGAGCTAAGATTCAAACTGGCACTCTCATACAGAATGCACCCACTGTACCACCATCTAACCCTCAAAATCTTTGTAAAAAGGCTAGAAACACTTGTGAATTTAGTTAAATTAGATCAAAAAAATTAAAATTCCTCAAACATATTTTCAAGCATTTGTTTTTAGCACTTTGCAGTTCATTCTTTACCTTGGGAATATAAACATTTAACACTATAGCCATTTAGGGTAGCAACCTCTTGGGCAAATGGTTAGCTAAGCTGATGTAGAAAAAGAACTAGAGCAGCACCAAAGACAATTAGCTCATTAGCCATGGTATCAAAGGTGGGAACTAAACTTTCTGTCATTTACTCCTCCTCACACTGACAAAGGTTCAATTTATTTCTTAAATTCTTTATTTGAAATACAAACAAAGCAGGGCTGGTATTGTGGCACAGCATGTTAAGTTACGTACTGTGACACATCCCACCTGGTCACTGGCTTAAGTCCTGAATGCTCAACTTCTGATCCAGATCCCTGCCAATGTGCCTGGAGATCCTGGTTCCCGGCTACAGGCTACCCCGCCTTGGCCATTGTAGCTACTTAAGGAATGAACCACTGAATGAAGATGTCTCCCTCTCTGGCTCTTCTTCTTTGAAGATTTATTTATTTTTGTTGGGAAGTTGGATATACAGAGACGGGGAGAAACAGAGAGGAAGATCTTCTACCCACTGATTCACTCCCAAAATGGTCACAACAGCCAGAGCTGTGCCATTCCAAAGCTAAGTTCTCTCTGGTTCTCTCACATGGGTGCAGGGTACCAAGGCTTTGGGCCATCCTCAATTGCTTTCCCAAGCCATAAGCAGGGAGATGGATGGGAAGTGGGGCTTCCAGGATTAGAACTTGCACTTTAACAGTTAGGTCACCACACCAGACCCTCTGGTTCTCCTTTTATTTGACTCTTTCAAATAAAAAAAATACTAGAAATAAAGAAAATAAAGTATTCGTTTACTTATTTACTTCAAAGACAGGGAGAAAAGGAGAGACAGAGAGAACTTACATTTGTGGGTTCACTCCCCAAATACCAGCTACTGCCAGAGGCACACCACAACAAAATCAAGAGTCAGGAATTTCATCAAGTGTCTCCCTAATGTGGGGGTGATTCACTTTGACTGTCAACAGCCTCCAAGCCTTAGGAACTGGATCAGAAACAGAAGAAGGCCTCCTTCTGCAGCATACTGACATTGGCTACTCAGGCACCTAAATGGCAACCCAAACTGCCACATTGTAATATTTGCCCCAGGGTTTTATTATTAACCCTTCCCTATTTCAGGAGTTGGCAGACCCAGAAGGATAATTTTTCTCAAGGCACCCTTCAGTGACAACACCAAGGATGACAATTAGAGAACATTAACTTATTCTCGCTTCTCGGCCTTTTGGCTAAGATCAAGTGTGAGAACATTAACGTACTGAAGGCCAGATTGTGCCAAGAACAATAGTTGCACTTGGCATTTTGGATTTGAGTCCCGAGACTCTGAAAGACATTTAACCTAATATGAAGTGTCTTATCATCTCTTGAAAGAGTGAGCAGTGACACAAATAGAGAGACCTTCTAGCCAAAGTCATTTTACAAGGGCTTACAACAGCCAGAGATGGGCCAGGCCAAGCCAGTTTCCTGAAATCCCAATTGAGCCTTCCAAGTGGTGTCAGTGAGCCAAGTATATGACCCAATATTTGGTACTTCCTTAGGTGAACATTATCAGGCATCCGGAACAGAAGCTGAGTTACTGGGACATGGACTGCAAGTACCCAAGTAATCACCTGAGCACTGCACCAAATATTCAGCTCTGGATTGAAATAATTTCCAGCAGTATTTAGTCCACTTAGAATTCTTATTCTACTAACCTTACAAGTCCATCTCTAAAACATGATGGCTTAGAGGTAAATAAATATGATTAACTTATTTTATAGTATTCACGGCTTAGCTTACTCATTTAATTCGCTTGACAATGATCTCTTAGCTTCTAATTCTTCTTGATAGAATAGTTTATATTTTTCCAATTCTATAATATTAGCATGTTGAAAGTTTTCATTTTAGAGAGTTCACATTCTAGATCATTAATTTTGACTTCCATGTGACTCCTTATGGTAGAATCATTATTCTCTCTTAACTGATTTATATTTCCTGAGATGCTGACTGTGCCTAAATAAAATCAGAAAAATATGCCTTAAGATAATTATACTCTGGATAAATTGTTGCATATTTGTTTCTTCATTTTTCACTCAGTGATTCTGAGAACAGTCTTATAGATGTGAACAATAGATAACATCTAAAATATTTATCTTTACTATACACTGAAGTAATTTTGAGCTACAATAAAACCTGAACTTCTCCTGCTAGTGCTCATATAATTTTATAATTCACAGAATAAAATTTAATTAAAAATTTAAAAACTGAACAGTGTCACATAAGAGCAATAATTTCTAAATACTGTCTGACTTTATGCCAACTAATCCTAATAATCAAATGAAAACTATAATTTCAACATACTGCTTGGTTCTAATAATCATGAAATTAAAGAAAATTATAATTTAGAAAGATCAGCTTGGTTCCAATAATCATGAAACTTAAACAGTTAAAATAATTAACATGCTGCTTCTCTTCTAGAAATCTACCAAACATAATAGTATAAAGAAAATATGGGAAATATGCACAATATCCTCAGGTATATCCAAATCGTAAGTTTCAGTGAACAAATTGGACACACTATGAATACATAATTCACCTGTAAAAACAGATTCACTTCTTTTAATCTGTCTACAATGTACTGCCTTGCTTCTTCTTCAAGTTCCTGTTTATACAACACTATTTGACCATGTTCTGTCATATTCATTTCTATATAACTTCTCAAGTTTACTACTGTCTGTTGCAATTGATTTTTCTCTTCTTTCAGTTTTTTATATTTCTTTTCAATCGCTTTCAAAGATATCAACTGTTGTTGAAGAGCTTCATTCATTGTATACAGATGTTGAAATTTTGAAGACGCAGTATCCAATTTTGTTCTAAGATCATCAGTCTGCATGAATAAAATAATATAGGTCAGTAATAGAAATCTTAGGCTGAATCAGTATATTACAAAAATGGTGAGACATTTTGAAATAAATCCAAAGACAGTAAAATACATTCTATTAATTCATATAGTAACCGTGAGCTACTTATTCAAAATATCAGCAAAGCAAAAACCACCAAGAATCACAACATGTATTCTTTATTCTCATTGTATCTGCCATGTTTCCTTTTTGTTTGGTCTTAAACTTTTGTTTCCTATCATTGTTTCAGGTCTTTCTCATTTAAGATGATTCTAAGTCACACTTAAAAAGTGGGGAGAGGGGCTAGCACTCTGGTACATCTGGCTAAGCAAATGCCTGAGATTGCTAACATCCTATACGGACACCAGGCTGAGGTCCTGCATGATCTTCTTCCAATCAGGCTCCCTGTTAATGTGTCTGAAAAAACATTGGAAGATTGCTCAAATCTTTTGGTCCTGGCATCCATGTGGGAGACCCAGATAAAGTTCTAGGCTCCACGTCTGGCACAGCACCAGCCAGATCCTTTAGGAAGCAAACCACAGGATAGAAGACATCTCTGTGTATTTCCCCTTCTGTCTGTAGCTCTGCCTTTCAAAGCAATACATAAACCTTTAAATAAATAGAAAAATCCACTGCTTATATTAATATCACAATAATATCAGAACTGGTGAGAATTGTGCTATAATAATCATGCATTTGCTCTGAGAATCTAATGGATTAATGGATTCTTGTAACCTGTGTAATCTACACAAAATGTTTTACTCCTTCCTTTCTACCACCTTCAGTCACCATATTCTAAAAAAGATGTTTTAGGGATTTTGTATTATTTTATTGAAGTTGCTGTCAATAAATGGTTCCCTGAATAAGACTGAAAAACGTTAGATATTGCGAGTAGAGACTCTAACGGCATAAGCCTTTCTCTGGACTGCAATTGACTACATCCCAGAACGAATACAATGACTGGACTGGCCTAGTCCAAAGCCTGGAGCTTCTTCCAGATCCCCCAGGTGGGTACAGGTTCCCAAGGATTATAACAATCCTATGCTGCTTTCCCAGGCCATAATCAATAAGCTGGATTGGAAGTACAGCAGCTGGTACCAAAACCGGTACACATGTAGGATGGTAGAACAGCAGGCAGAGGCCTAATTTACCACACCACAACACTGAATTCCATTTCAAACAGTAATCACTCTTGAGGAAAATGATCTATTACATTTTCTGGTGGATATAAGATGTAACATGATCTCTATGTTCTTTAATAAGTACTATTAAAAATGCAGTTTTGTAGCTTTTTGAAACTTCTCACAAAATAAGGAATTGTGCTACACAAGAACAAGAAAAAGAGCATTCTTAGAGCGTCATTTCTCTGGAATCAGGAAGAGCTAATTTCCTGCAGACCAAATTATTACTGAATTTTAGAAAGGCCAGTAGAATGCTGGATTCAGAACATGACTGCAACTTTTCTGATATTTTTCCTATTAAATCCCCTCCCCTTAACATAAGCTGGCCTCAGTAAATAGAATATTACAGAACTTCTTTGTGACCTTTTAATGTTACCAAATACGATGCAGTTCCCACATATACAAGTTCATGTTTATAGCCCAACAATCATTTTGTGATAACCAACAAGCCTTGAGGTAAATAATCAGCCAAAAGCCAGTTTCAACTATCAAATATATGAGTGAGTGTTTATATTATTTCTAATCCCCAATTTTAAATCACTTCAGATGATGTCAAGTGAGAAGAAATTAGTGATTCACTGAGTCTGGTTGAAATTACAGATTGCACACTAAGTCAAACACAAAGAGTTCCCACCTGCTAAATACCCCCAGGAGCTGGGGAGAGCCAGGAACCAGAGCTCAGTCCTTGTTCCCCATATGGGTGGCAAGGACTCAAGCACTGGAGCCACCATCTGCCAGGGACATCACTGGCAGAAAGATGGAATTAGGATCCAGAGCCAGAGCTGGCTACAGCCATCAAGTCCAACCATTCTTCCCTTAGACTGAGGTGCCTTCACCCTTCACTACTGGGCTATTCCTGCCCAGGAACTGGGAATTTTGAAATGTTTCTCTATAATGTGAGAGAAAAAAAAAATCTAGCACAGATCCTGATCCTAAATATGAGGAGTTGCCACTTAAACTGATTTAATTTAGTGTTTACATACAGTCTCTTAATCTTATTTTTCAAGGATTTATTTACTACTAAAGGTGAATTTTACAAAGAGAGAAGGAAAGACAGAGAGAGGTCTTTGACCAGCTGGTTTACTTCAGCAATGTCCACAATAGTCAGAGCTAAGCTCATCTGAAACTGGAAGCTAGGAACTTCCTCCATGGTCCACCACATAGGTGCAGGAGCCCAAGAACTTGAGCCATCCTCTGCTGCTTCCTCAGGCCATAAGCTGAGAACTGGTTTGGTAATAGAACTGTTGGGACATGAACAGGCACCCACATGGAGTGCCAGCACTAGTGAGCAGAGGATTGGGATGCTACACCATCACACCAGCCCTTGATCTTAAGTTTTACAAAGGAAAGCAGGAGTGGACAATTCTGTTTAGTCAATTACATAATTATGTAGTTTCCACTATGCATGTAGAAATGGGTATTATGGATTACACACACACCAATATTTTGTAAGATTTGACAATGCCCTTCAAAGGCTTATAAACACATATTCATGGAAAGTTAGTTTCCAGACTTATAATGCTAACAGCATTATGTTCCTGGTAATATGTGTTTGGGGACCCATCTCTGCTTATTCACTAATCTCTCCTTCTCTCCTAAATTCCCATTATTGCAAAAATCATGTATAATGACCTACTTTCCATTATTGACAGGATTATAGCATAAAAGTATTTCAGTCACACAATCTCATAGAAAGCATTTTAGACTTTCAGGAAAAAAGATTTGAAAATACAAATATTACCAAGGATTTAAACAAAAAGCTTTGTATCATTACTCAGAGCAACATATTCATAGAAATCAAAGGGAAATGTTCATAAGTGGTTGAGCAAAAATATAAAATATATGAAATGTTATTTTTAGACTACTATGACTTTT
The DNA here is from genome assembly GCF_017591425.1 of Ochotona curzoniae. Classification (NCBI taxonomy): domain Eukaryota; kingdom Metazoa; phylum Chordata; class Mammalia; order Lagomorpha; family Ochotonidae; genus Ochotona; species Ochotona curzoniae. The sequence continues at coordinate 9,249 of NW_024466448.1, forward strand.
AAAATGTTACTACCAAAATAAGTCTATGAATCCAGTTGATTTGTTTTAAAACAAGATGTTAAACACTAAGAGTGCCAAGAATATGCATATAAATAAAAAAAAATTATATTAGAAACCCTTTACATTCCTAAAATATCTTATACAAAACTGTGACAGACATAAACTTTGTATAATTGACTTACTGAACTTGAACTTAACAGGTTTTGCTGAATCTCTTTTATTTTGTCTGATTGCTCTTTGATTGTAAGTTTTAACTGCAAGTTTTCACTTTCAAGGCTGAAACATATATTTTAATTAATTATTTTCATATGTAAATACAAACCCAACCACATAAATTATTAACATCTAAGACATAATTTACATTCATCCTTGAATGATTTAAAAATAATTCAGTAACTACCATTTTTCAATGTGTTTTCTGGATAAGCACAAATATAGGGATAACATGGAACATTTGCATTTTAAAATGGTTTAAGGCTGAAAATTTTCTCTGGTTTCACTGATACCACTCCCATACTACAATCATCCTCTTTGTAAATATTCAAGCTATTTGGTGTGCCAGTTTCAATTGTACCTCTCCAAGCAGTCCTGCTTCTTCATGGTTTCTTGTACAACATTGTGATTCTGGACGTCTTGCAGCTGAAACAAAGAGGACAACGGAAGAATTTTATTAATCATTTTGTACAACTCTGCTCATGGCTTGCATTCTTCATTAAAACGCACTTAAATTTTGGCCATACAATGTGATCTGCATGTTGCTCAGGGTTGTGTTACACTCTTACTGCAGAGCTGAGCTTTTCTACCAGTGATCTTCTGGCACAGAAGAATTTAAAATAATATTCTCTGGTCCTCCACAGTAACATCAATAACCTTTTTATAGGTTCAAGAGCATCAGTTATTTGTTTTTAAATTAGACATTATCAGATAGTTACACAAAACTGATCAACTGGACAAAGATTAGAAATCATGTTGTATGATAAGTAATTCTATATTTAGAATATCAAATGTACCATATTAAGCATAGCTTTTAAAAATTGACTGAATAATGATGACTCTGCTAGGGATTTTAAAAATTAACCTAATATTTTAGATGACAAATTGTTTAATTAACCAGTATCTGCATAGAAGCCAGAATGCCACGCAATGAACCTCAGATCTACCAATTACCAACTGTATGATCACAAGCAAATGAACTTCCTATGTCTCTGGATCTTTAGCTGTGTACTGGAGATAAGAATAATATCCACCAAATCAAATTACAAGGAAAATAAGTTTGTGAGTAAAGGTAGAGTACTTAGCAGAGTGTCTGGTGCATAGTGAGCCGTATTTCCTACTTCCATTATTATTGATTTCATGTTCTTGCTCATTTTGACATTTTGCTTAGATGGCATGGCAGAAAACTGACCCCTTACAAGCTTCACTGATTTGTTTTTCACATTATTGAAATTAGCAACACAAGTGACATGCAGTGCAAGATGCATCCCCAGTACATCATAAAAGTCGCACCCGTTCTATGAGACAGTGATATCCTTTCCAGTTATATCAGCATTCCCTAATAAACTCCTGGCAACTATATGGAGTTGTTGAAGCAAGCACTCAGATGAGTGGATCAATGTCACATCATATGGCACATCAGAAAAGATATAGTTAGGGTTCATGTACTTGTTATAAGCCTCATTTATAATGAGTATAAACTTCAGTATAAAGTGAAATAAAATTTAGATATTTTTGATAGTTAGAAACATGAATATTTGAAAGAAAACTATCTTCTAGGCCTCTTTAGTAAATGTTGTTGGGACAACTGGCTGATAGCCTGTAGAAACAAAAAGATAGACCCACATCTATCACCATACACAAAGATCCAATCTACATGGATAAAAGACCTAAACCTACATCCAGAAACCTTCAAACTCTTGCAAGAAAATGTAGGAAATACCCTGCAAGACCTAGGAGTAGGTTCCGACTTTCTAAGAAGGACACCAAAAGCAATAGCAGTTGAGAACAGAATAAACAAATGGGACCTCATCAAACTAAGAAGCTTCTGTACAGCAAGGGAAACAATCAACAAAGCAAAAAAGCAACCCACAGAGTGGGAGAAGATCTTTGCACACGATATAGGCGATAGGGGGCTAATTTCCAGGATATACAAAGAACTTCAAAACAACCAAAAAACCAAAACGAACAAGCCACTCAAGAAATGGGCACGGGAAATGGGCAAACATTTCACAAAGGAACAAATCCAAATGGCAAACAAACATATGAAAAAATGTTCCAGCTCCCTAGCAATAAGGGAAATCCAAATTAAAACATCGATGAGGTACCACCTAACACCAGTAAGATTGGCCCACATAAACAAGAACACCAACGACGCTTGCTGGCGAGGATGCGGGGAAAAGGGAACCCTACTCCACTGCTGGTGGAGCTGCAAATTGGTACAGCCTCTATGGAAATCAGTCTGGAGAACACTCAAACAACTCAAAATCTGCATACCATATGACCCAGCAATAGCACTCCTAGGAATATATCCAAAACACCTGTTTTACGACAAACCAACATGCATCCCTATGTTCATTGCAGCACAATCAGTAATTGCAAAAACATGGAAGCAACCAAAATGCCCATCAGCAGAAGATTGGATAAGAAAGCTTTGGTTCATCTACTCCATGGAATACTACTCAGCTATTAAAAAAAACAAAATGCAGTTCATTGTGGCTAAATGGGCCCAACTGGAAACTATAATGCTAAGGGAAATGAGCGAATCCCAAACGATTAGATACCACATGTTTGCCTTGATTTAACCTGTAATTTTTGTATGGTTGTTTGTTATTTTTTGAACCTGTCATTGATACTGTCTCAACCCAGATGTTTCGAAGAATGGAACTTGCATTATTTTTAACATATTGTTTACCCAATACTATGTCAATTAATTCCATAATGTTGTATATTGATACTGAGGCCTTGTTGGGGCTTTTAACTGACCGGATCTTTACTCTGTTAGACCTATCTTCAGACCATAGAAGGTCTCCCCAAGAGGCCACTGAACTTATCTGGACAATAAGACGCTGAACTTTATGCTAGGCATGTGTTTGCAAGCAATGAATCTCAACTGAACTTGAACTATGGTTATGCAACAAGGTGGAGGAATCCACCATGGGGGGAGGGGTATGGGAGGGGTGGGGGGAATCCCCAGCACCTATAAAACTGTACTACATAATACAATGTAAGCAACAATAAAAAAAATTATAAAGCAAAAAAAAAATTTAGCTTTCACTAACTTTAATGTTAGCACTTATATAATATTTCCATAACGTATTTCAAGAATCCTTGAAAATGATTCACAACGGAAAGTAGCACCATCCAGTATCTTCACACAATGTATCTTCAGAGTGCAGTAATCCGTGAATAGAAAATAAAGTAGCTGTTACTGTACACGTTTTTCATTGCTCTTTTGGTGATAATTGTTCCATTTTCTTGTTGAATATTTTAACTTTTTCTAATTTATTTTAGTTTTGCTTGAGTTTCAGCAAGAGACTTGACAAGAACAGATAAATCTTGCATGCACTGGTTCACTCCCCAAATGAACTTTAGAGATGACCTCTGAGGCTAGGGGACAAAAGTTTCTTCCAGGTCACTCTCATACGGGTTCAGGGTCCCAAGGACTTGGATAATTCTCTGCTACCTTCTCAGACCATTAGCAGGGAGTTGGATTCGAAGAACAGCAGCCAGTACCCCACCCAGTAGCCACACGGGACACCAGTGCCACATGTGAAGGATTAGACCAATAGCCCACCAGGCCGGCCAGAAGTATTCTAAGTTTTACAAACAGTTTCAAAAAAATTTGAAGGACAATATGTAATATAGAGTAACAAAGCTTTTTCAAATACAAAAAATTTTATTTTTATGTGAACATTTTCATTTACTTTTTATTACAATTAAGCATAAAATAACTTTTAAAAGCATCATGGAATTAGAAAATGGTCACCTCAAACTCTACTGTTCAATTGTAAATGAATATAAACTTTTTTGAGAATGATGCAGGAACATTCGATTTTTTTTAAAGTTTCAATTTGATAAACACATCTATAGAAGAATTTACACAATTAGAAATTTTAAAGATTTATAAAATGATGTTCCTTATTATATTAGCAGTATTTTCATAAAGTGGAACCAATGATGGTTCAAATGGCTAATCTTCTGTCTTGCATCCATTCCATAAGGATGCCAGTTCATATCCTGGCTGCTTCATGTCTGATCTAGTTTCCTGTTTATGGCCTGGGAAAATAATGGAGGACAGCCTGAAGCCTTAGGACCCTGAACCCATGAAGCAAACCTGGAAGAGGCTCCTGGCTTGGGAATGTTTCAGTTCTGGTTTTTGAGGCCATCTGGGGGGTGAACCACATGATGGAAAATTTTTCTCTCTGTCTCCTTCTGTAAATCTGTTTTTTCAATAAAATAAATACACCTTTAAAAAACAGCAAAAATTCAACTTGTTAAGAATGAAATTTCATCTTACAGAAACATGTATAGTCATTCTAATTATGATTTTGAAAAATAAGCATTTATTATCCGAATTATCCAATTATAAACCCGATATGTACATGTCCTTTCCAAGAATTTCTCATCACTCATGACTAAAAGGTCCCTTGTATAAAGTATCTGCAGATATGACAGGAACTCAAATTCTCCTGCACGTTTGCAGCACAAAGTAAATAGTTCAGGGCTGCATTTTATTTAACAATTAAGGTATCTGTGCCCCTTGCAGGAGTGTCCGGGTTCAATTCCTGCTTCCTGCCAATGCACATTCAGGACATGAGTGCTTACGATGCAGGTAATGCAGGCTGCTCACCACTCAGACAAAACGCTCAAATGCTGGCATTGGCCCTTATCCTGCCCCAGGCCTTTACAGGTATTTGATGAGTTTACCAGACAATCATGTCTCATACAGTCTTTCTCAAATAAATAAGTATGATTTTGAAAACATCATATAGTTTAAATATTTCCTTATGAGTAGAATGACATACCTCAAACTGCAGCACTTCTGTTCCCATTCCACTGCTTGTTGCTCCAACTGTGATTTCACTTCTCTTAGTTCTGAGAGCTTTTTGTGTAGTCTACACACCTTATTTTCCATATGTTTAGCTTTTCTTATTAGGAGTCTGCAGTGATTTTTTTTAAATTCTATTAATCTTTCATATGCAAGTACTGCATCCTGGATTTTCAATAAGCTGACAGAATCTTTTATAAAGAAATAAATATAGAAATAAATTATGATATTTTCCCTATAAACTCTGTAATTGTTTTCATATTTCACTCACTTAGGCACTGAAAAATGTATAGTTCATATCTGCAATGTAATATATTGTGCTGAGCTTTCCAGATAAAAAAGAATATCCCTGTTTTTATTTAGCTTACAGTCTACTGGAGGAAATTCATCAATTTACAACTTTGAAATTCTGTAAGAAAATAGAGTTCTATAATCACATTATACATTCTGATCTACACTGGGCCAAGGGCAAATCTTCCTGAGAAAGACATGGCCACACTGGACAATGAAAAATTATACAGACTGAAGCAACTCTCAAAGTGACAAAATCAAGAATTATAGCTAACATCCTTCACAGAAGAGAAAGACGACAAAATTCTTAAAAAGCATAGCATTAATCTAAAACAAGCAAAAAAGGTTGGGAGAAAAATCAACCAACATAAGGATAGACAAGCTTAATTCTATGTAATAAAAACTTCAAAATATGTGAGGAAAAATGGACAGAAGTGTAAAGAAAATTTAGAAATATCATCCTGTATTTCAAGATGCCAATCAATCAGTTACAGAAGATGTAGAGTGAAAATAAACAATATACATTTGAGAGCCATTATTCTTTTCAACTAATCAAGGAATATTTACTATAACAGACTAGATGACATACCATGGAGATATAAATAATAAATTAATCTCAAAGGATTTAAGTTGTGCAGAAAATGTTCCCTAATTGTGTGCATATTTGGATCCTGGGGTGTGTGCAGTAGGTGTGGATGATTCGAAGGGAACAGCTCCCCTGTTTGGCAGGGTTCAGGGGCACTTCCAGCTGTTTGGTAGGGCCCAGCAGATGTCTCTCTGACCACCTTGACGTGGTTTCACCCTCTTTTTGCTTGGACACTCAAGCACCCCACTAAGAATTCTGTAATCTATTGAAGCATTGTTGTTTACCCCTGTGAGGTGGCTTCTGTAACTGATGTGAGCTTCAGAGTTAATGTTATTGATAATGTCCTGGTGAGCGGGCCTTTAACTACACACATGAGTACAATTAAGCCCATGCCGTTCCTGGACATCTTCTTGTGTGCCTACACATTGCCCTAGGACCTTGCCCCGGCCCGCGGGGTCTTCAACGGAGACCTGGGGAGAGAACCGACGATTGGGGGGGACAGGAGACACGAAGAATGGGAGCAAGACAGGAGGTCTGATCAAGCTCCGAAAACTTTATTTTCTCAGGCAGTATTTAAGCCGCAGGTAAAGGCTGGGTGGGGGGAGTTTTACAGCAGGATGTGGGTCAGATAGGGCAGAGGTCACCAGGACAACCGTTATCTTGGGTGAACAATTACAGGTGAAAGATTATGAGGAATCTGGGTGAAAGATAACGATCTAGCATTCCAAGACCATTACAAAATGAGGAAATAACAAAATGGAGTCACTCCTGCTGTTCGGCAGTTCTCTGGTCCCCGGCATCTCCTCCCTTTCTATATTTTTTGAACAGGCAAAATTGTATCAGGTCTGCTCCTAGAAAGGAGACAGTGGGCCTTGACCGGAGAGGGGAGGTAGTGACCTGATTCCTCTCGCGGGGATAAAGAGTCAGCAACCCCGCCACCTAATGGCTCTTGGTGTCTTTTGGAGAGGAGGGGCAGAGCCATCTTGTTGCAAGGTCCTGGGACCACTGACACCAACCCCTATGCAATCAGGTTTACCTCTCAGGGGACTCAGAAGCAGGACTTGCGGCCTTCCCCTTGCAGTGCTCTGCCTGCACCTCTGCTACGGTGCCCAACGCTGCATTGTGCAGGCGTGCATGGGTCTGAGTTCCATGCTGGAGCTTAATCAGCTATGGGCTCATCGTAGCCCTGATCTGTCAAATCGAGCTGATGATAATGAATTTGGATGGGTTTAGCCAACAGGGAGTGGACCTGCTGCCGAATAAACTGAGTGATACGATTTACAATACAAGCACCACAGGAAACAATCCACAAAATGCTGATCAGGGGTCCCAACAAGGGAAGTAAATATGGCAATATCCCACCCCAGGCTGTCCATACAGGGTTCTGAAACAGTTCTCTGCACTGCTTCGAGCTCTTCTTAATGTTTTTGGATTCGGTCTCGAACAATCCCGGACTTATTGGCGTAGAAGCAGCATCGCTCCTTTTACCATCTAGTTCATGAGGAGTTGGGGTCCTATGGCCAGTTTTGAAACTGTACTCATAATAGTAAGTCCATTTGAATACATTCAGAATTATTCAGCTGAACAGGCCTTGTAGGTCTTAAAGAAATAAAAAGACATGCTTTTCCAAAAGCTTAATAGCATATCCATACATTAGTCTCAAAATGATTCAACTTAGCAATTCACATTTATGAATATTTTCATCTATAAGCCAATTAAGATAGACTACATAGCTTGCCACATAAACATGTACATGTGTATCAGGTAACACATAAAACAAAACAACTTTTGTAACAGCTACTTGACAATTCTCTTGAGTGTGTTAACATTACCAATCGTTTAGAATTACATTTTGCTTTTAATAATATGAATAAACCATACCTATAGTTTACTATCAAACTTTAGCAATGCCCCCCCCTTTTTTTTTTAATAGAGCAGTTGTCTGTCCTACAATTAAATAACTTTACCAATTGAAAGATACAACCTTTGAAACACATTCTTCTGACTTTGAGGCTGCTAGGGGCCCATCTAGAAATCCCAAAACCAGAAGAATTAAACCTATTTAATATGCCAAGAGGCCTTAAAGCATCTAATTGAAGATTCATCATTATAATGTCCATTCATTTAGTCAGACTGATTTGAATGCTAACATGTTAAGAAATTTTTATCACTTAGAAATGATCACCCAAACATTTCAAAGTAAATACATATCAGAAAATACCCTTGAAAATATAGCTCTTGGTAAAATCATGTAACTTTTTAAGAATTGTAACAAATTCAGTGGTTGGAACAAAAATAGAGCTTACTGAAAGTGGATAGACAATTGACAAAGTTACCAATTAAGCAGAGATTATCTAAAATTCAATGCTTCAATTTTTTAACAGCTTTCAAAATTAGAGATACAGGTATTTTTATTTTTAGATATTTACTAGCATTTCTATGTATGCACACTTCAGAAAACCTTTTTGAACAGATATTAATTCTAACATCAGCATGAATTAGGTAATAACATTAAAAACTTAAACAATGTTATAATAATATCTTTAAAATTATGGCCAATTATATATAAGGCTTACAAAGTTCATTTCTTAACTTTTCTGACTTCCTCTGTTTTAACATGCTTAAACCTTTAAATATTTTGTCCTAGTTTGCCCTCTTCATTGTATGATAGCCATTTCCCTGTAGGACAAAATATTCCACAAGCAATGCTACATTTTTTTGAATAAAAGTATACCAACTTTTAAATACAACTGCTTTAAGCAATTTTAACCACTTCTCCCAATTCATGGAAACAGATTTTAACACAAACCCGCCTTAAAACCTGGAAAGAGAAGTTTTTCAAATAACCTTCTTCTAGCTGATTTGGGAATTTCCCCTTCTCAAAAGAAGGCAGATAAGAATCACAATGAGAACCTGAAGGAGGCCAAGGTCCTAAATTCCTTACAAAGGGCATGTCCTTCTAAGCCCTTTTCTATGGGTGGTAGGCCTGGAGCTTCTTCATAGTTTGTTTTCTTGAAGTCAAGAGAGCTGAAAAAACTTCAATTTGGCTGTAGTCTTGGGAGGCTACTTAGGAATCTATTAGTTATCAATAAGATGAAAATAACTTAAAAGGAGATGTTAAAATAACTTAAATGTTAAAATAACTTAAAAGGTTATTATAAGGATGTTAAAACACTGTCGTTCTTCACAAGGGATCAGACTCCAACTTCATTGTCTTAAAGGCAAAATTCAGAAATTATACACATCATAACCAATTTTACTATACATCTTTAAAGAATTCATTGTTCTCCTGCAAGGCAAAATCTCACATACTTCCTTGTAAGTAAGAACACAAATAGTTTACAATCTGGATTAATTTCATGAGTAGGAAACATTTCAACCAATGAGCATAAATACTCATCTATTTAATAGCATATATGATGCAATAAATTTAGCATAATTTTATAATATTGTGAGATTATAATCCAAATTATTTTAAATGACAATTATATTATCCAAATTTTTGTCTCAATCTTTGAGAGTTCCAGGGATCCTACTAGAACCCTCAAAGTCATGAGACTTGGTTTCAAACTGAAGAATTTAGAGGTGTAAATTAGTTAAACAAAAAGTACATTTAACATTTAACATTTAACTGAACATGTTAATGAATACTGTATTTTAGACCTGATAAGTGCCAGGACAACACTGCAAGCTGAAGACTAAGCAACAAGAAAATGTTATAAGAACCTTTTCTCAGCGGAGGTAGGGAGTCTGGTCTGGTCAAGTCCTGTTGGACCTGGCCCAGACATGTGGCATGCCTTCTGGGAAATGGCTTGATAAGAATCTTACAAAGTAAACCAAGTGAGGGGAGTATGAGTTGAAACTGCTATGGCAAAAAATATAGCTACTGTGATCCTAAAAGTTTAGCCTGCCCTTGCAACTCTTTAGAACATAGAATGTGGCTGTTTTAGCTGCTTTTATAATTTTTTTTTAACTAGAGGAATTATAGGGTGATTTTATTAATATCATAGAGATACATGTTTGGTTATTATTTGTTTGTTGGGATATATAACCTGTAATTGTAGGAGGATTTAATACTTGAAAATTTTTTCTTGGATTTTTACGTTTTTTCCCTTGTAACATATTTTTCCTACTAAACAATGGGCAAGTTGTGGAAATGGAAATGTGGTAGGAATTAGTAAGTATTACTAATTAGCATGTAATTTCAGGTGCCTTGGCCTTGGAGCCCTGGCTGTCACCCAGTGGCTACTACTGAAGAATGAATAATGGCTTGCTTTGAAGAAAATGATTATAGTAAGTTGCAGAATTATCTTTAAGAGCACCTGGTTGACCATGAAGTAAAACAAAAATAATCAATCTCTGTGCATACCCACATAGTCAGGAAGTTAAAATGGAACAATCAAACGTTTGCGCAGAAGCATGTAGTATGTCTGAGTAAATAAAAAGGACAGCTTTCTCTTGAGCTGTTACAAGAGGGCACCAAGTGATAGTGTCTGTGTCTTTTCTTATTGCCAACTTCACACACCCTTCTCAAGCTCCGAACTCAGCTGGAGCTGGACTCGGGCATTTGGAAATAAAGCAATACATACTAAAATAGCTCTGAGTTTTAGAGGCACTGATGAGAGAAATCACAAAACACTTGTTACTGAAGGAATTTTAAAACACAACAACAGACTTTGTATAATATAGTTACAGGAACAGTTAGATTAAGAACATTTTAGAGCTATCTATACAATACATTCAGAAAGCTTGCATGAAAATTTTAAAACAATGTATTTTCTTTGCACTTTAAGCCCACTCAGAAGAATCTCAAACCAATGACCTTCACATCCACCTTAAAAAACTAGGGAAAAAGAGTACCTTAATTCCAAGAAAAGAAGAAGAAATCCAGCATAAACATCTGCTGTGTTCTAAGAACAGAATTCAAATGCAGAAATGTAATCACAGAGGTGATGGTACCATTACTGGGTAAGGCCTTAAGGAAGTTAAATTGGATGTGGAAGCATTATAAAAAAGACACCTGGAAGTGTCTTGGTCTTGAACTTGTCTGCTCCCAGAAATGGAAATAAATATATTCTGTTATTCATAAGCTACACACTGTTATGTTATTACAGCAGTCAGGAAAAATTGTGACAACATGAAATCTGAAATTGGTTAAACAGAAAACTGACAACAAACTCAATGAAATTGCATTTAGATTATAAAACTGAGAAATGTCTGTCTAGTCAGGCTGACTGTGAAAATAAAATATACAAAGTGTCAACATAAAAAATTAACAATGCAATATTACTGCAAATTCCACAGCTGCTAAAAGAACAATATGATGATATGAAATTGGTGTGTATAAGAAATGACAACTTGCATAAAATAAACAGCTTTCTTGAAAGAAGGGTCATATTGATAAAAGAGATGGTGGGACAAACTTGGGTTGTAATAGCTGTATCTCCCCTTTAATTTTGATGAGAAACTAAACCAGCTGTTAAAAAATGAATTGTTGGAGATGACAAGGAGGCCAATCAGGAAAGGCAGGGGTAGTTGAAAGTGCAGAGAGCTTTAAGACAGGAACAAGCGGAGCAGTAACATGGAAAGGGAGGATCGCCAGTAGAGAGGACAGAAACTCCCTGGAGTTCACTGGAGGAAGGTGGCTGACACCCAGACAAGGAAAATTTTCTGAGAATTTCCAGGATTGCAGCTAGCAGGCCATAGATGTGAGTGCAGTCAAGATATGGGAAGTCATCCCAAACCACAAGTAAAAGCTTGATGAGTTTTGAACCAGTATGGAGGGAACAGGAAGAGGAAGCCCTCCAACAGGATCTTCATCAAAGAGACAGTGGGGGGACAAAACAATATTATGACAAAACACCAGTGAAGAAAGACAAACCTGAGGAGAACCCCCCCCCCGGGATGCTCAATCAAATACCCTCTTCTGCTCCCCACCCCCAGCAAGGAGGGCTCACCATTGAGGAATGAGCTTCTGGGGGGGGGGGGGTGAACCATTAGACAGGGATTCACACAACAGCATACCCAGGAATCATTACTACTAAAACATCAATTCCCTCTACATTTTAACCTCAGACACAATAAATTTGATCCTGATTCTAAGCTAGACAACAGAATATCATCGTAACTGACAAACGGATTTCAGATTCATGTGGAGGTACAAAGTATATGAGTCAGCCAAAATACTCCTCCAGAAAGAATAAGATCAGGTGGATGACATCAAGAATTATTATAGAAATATATTTCAATCACAACAAAATGAAAATTATAAGAACACCACAAAAGTCAATGGGACATAACAGAAGGTTCAGATATAGGTGTACATATAAACAATCAACTTATTTTGATTAACCAATAATGATAATTCAGTGAAGAAGGGATAATTATTTAAACATACGGAATAAAATGATTAGATACACACATTCAAATAATGAAATTCGCTTTACATATAAAGTCTTTTGCAAAAAATCAGCATAAAAGTATCATAACTAAACGCAGGACTGAGAACTATAATAAGACTTCTAGAAGAAAGTATAGGAGGAAATATTTCTACCTCATTCTAGGAAAACACTGATACAATAGAAAAAGTAAAACCCACGCTTGAGCACAGACATACTAGATATCATCAAAATTTAAAACTTCTGCTCAAAACATATTAAGAAAAATGTCAGGACAAAATATCTTTGGAGGGCCCAGTGCGATAGTGCAGCGCTTAAAGTCCTCGCCTTGCATGCACCGAGATCCCATATGGGTACCGGTTCTAATCCCGGCAGACCCGCTTCCATTCAGCTCCCTGTTTGTGCCTAGGAAAGCAGTTCGAGGACCACCCAAAACTTTGGGACCCTGCACCTGTGTGGGAGACCCTGAAGAGCTCCTGGTTCCTGGCTTCAGATTGACTCAGCTCCAGCTATTGTGGTCACTTGTGGAGAGAATCATCAGTCAGAAGATCTTCCTCTCTGTTGTCTCTCCTCCTCTCTGTATATCACCTTTCCAATAAAAATAAATCTTTAAAAAAAAGGCTTTGGAAAAAAAAACACTGGGTATCTCTCAACCTATATATTTATCTATCTATTACATATCTAGTGGTTTCTATAATAAAGAAAAAATCTATTTTAAGCTGGTGAAACATTCTGGTTCCTTGAAAAATATTCATTATTATTAGTGACTATGGAAATCCATAGTAAAAACATATGGTAATTACAACTCATACCCAGTAGAATGGCTAATATTTAAAAAACAGACAAAAGAAAAAGCTTTCGACAAAATCCAACACCTCTTCATGCTAAAAACTCTAGCCAAAGTAGGCATAGATGGGAAAATCCACAACATAATTAAAGCAATTTATGAAAAACCCAACGCCAGTATCATACTGAATGGAGAAAAGCTAGAACCCTTCCCACTGAGATCTGGAACAAGACAAGGGTGCCCGCTATCACCACTGCTATTCAACATAGTCCTAGAGGTACTTGCAGAGGCCATAAGACAAGAAAAAGAAATCAAAGGCATACGTATAGGAAACGAAGAAGTCAAGCTTTCACTATATGCAGATGACATAATCCTATACATAGAAAAACCAGGAGACTCAAGACAGAAACTGCTAGAACTTATACGAGAGTTTGGCAGAGTGGCGGGGTACAAAATTAACGAACGAAAATCAACAGCCATAGTGTACACAAATAACACCAAGATAGAAGAAGATCTAACCAACAGGATACCATTCAAAATAGCAGAGAGAAGTATGAAGTATTTGGGAATAAATCTAACCAAAAGTGTAGGAGACCTATTCGAAGAAAACTACAAACTATTTAAAAAGGAAATTGAACAAAACCTCAAAAGATGGAATAACATCCCGTGCTCCTGGATAGGCAAAATCAATATCATTAAAATGTCTATACTACCACAAGCAATATACATTTTCAACGCAATTCCAATCAAATTGCCCAAAACATTCTTCACGGAACTGGATACAATGATTCAAAAGTTCATCTGGAAACACAAAAAACCACGAATAGCTAGAACCATCCTGAAAAATAAGAATTTAGCAGGGGGAATCACAATCCCGGACCTCTGGACATACTATAGAGCAGTGGTTATCAAAACAGCCTGGTACAGGCACAAAGACAGAAAGGAAGATCAATGGAATAGAATAGAAGCACCAAAAGGGAATCCGCACAGATACAGCCAATTAATCTTTGACAAAAAGACCAATGACAACTCAAGCAAGTGGGAAGGCCTCTTTAGTAAATGTTGTTGGGACAACTGGCTGATAGCCTGTAGAAACAAAAAGATAGACCCACATCTATCACCATACACCAAGATCCAATCTACATGGATAAAAGACCTAAACCTACATCCAGAAACCTTCAAACTCTTGCAAGAAAATGTAGGAAATACCCTGCAAGACCTAGGAGTAGGTACCGACTTTCTAAGAAGGACACCAAAAGCAATAGCAGTTGAGAACAGAATAAACAAATGGGACCTCATCAAACTAAGAAGCTTCTGTACAGCAAGGGAAACAATCAACAAAGTAAAAAAGCAACCCACAGAGTGGGAGAAGATCTTTGCACACGATATAGGCGATAGGGGGCTAATTTCCAGGATATACAAAGAACTTCAAAACAACCAAAAAACCAAAACAAACAAGCCACTCAAGAAATGGGCACGGGAAATGGGCAAACATTTCACAAAGGAACAAGTCCAAATGGCAAACAAACATATGAAAAAGTGTTCCAGCTCCCTAGCAATAAGGGAAATCCAAATTAAAACATCGATGAGGTACCACCTAACACCAGTAAGATTGGCCCACATAAACAAGAACACCAACGACGCTTGCTGGCGAGGATGCGGGGAAAAGGGAACCCTACTCCACTGCTGGTGGAGCTGCAAATTGGTACAGCCTTTATGGAAATCAGTCTGGAGAACACTCAAACAACTCAAAATCTGCATACCATATGACCCAGCAATAGCACTCCTAGGAATATATCCAAAACACCTGTTTTACGACAAACCAACATGCATCCCTATGTTCATTGCAGCACAATCAGTAATTGCGAAAACATGGAAGCAACCGAAATGCCCATCAGCAGAAGATTGGATAAGAAAGCTTTGGTTCATCTACTCCATGGAATACTACTCAGCTATTAAAAAAAAAACAAAATGCAGTTCTTTGTGGCTAAATGGGCACAACTGGAAACTATAATGCTAAGGGAAATGAGCGAATCCCAAAAGATTAGATACCACGTGTTTGCCTTGATTTAACCTGTAATTTTTTGTTTGGTTGTTTGTTATTTTTTGAACCTGTCATTGATACTGTCTCAACCCAGATGTTTCGAAGAATGGAACTTGCATTATTTTTAACATATTGTTTACCCAATACTATGTCAATTAATTCCATAATGTTGTATAATGATACTGAGGCCTTGTTGGGGCTTTTAACTGACTGGATCTTTACTCTGTTAGACCTATCTTCAGACCATAGAAGGTCTCCCCAAGAGGCCACTGAACTTATCTGGACAATAAGACGCTGAACTTTATGCTAGGCATGTGTTTGCAAGCAATGAATCTCAACTGAACTTGAACTATGGTTATGCAACAAGGTGGAGGAATCCACCATGGGGGGAGGGGTATGGGAGGGGTGGGGGGGATCCCCAGCGCCTATAAAACTGTACTACATAATATAATGTAAGCAACAATAAATAAAAAAAATCAATAAAAAAAATAAAAAACAGACAATACTATTTGTGAAGATACATGGGGACTGGAATTCTCATAAAGTACTGATGAGACTGGACAGTGATGCCAATAGTTTGAAAAATAATCAGCAGTCTTCTATTAAATCACACAGAAGGGGAGAGACACATTTGGGGGATGATGGTTCTGTTAAATATCTTACTCATGAGGCTACTTAAAATTTCAGTTTCTCGGGACCAACATGGTGACCTAGTGGTTAAAGTCCTCACCTTGAACACACTGGGATCCCATATGGGTAACGGTTCTAATCCCAGCAGCTTCACTTACCATCCAGCTCCCTGCTTGTGGCCTGGGAAAGCAGTCGAGGACGGCTCAAAGCCTTGTGACCCTGCATCCACATGGGAGACCTGGAGGAAGTTCCTGGCTCCTGGCTTTGTGGCTTTGCACAGTACCGGCAATTATGCTCAATTAGGGAGTAAGTCACTCGGAGGAAAATCTTCCTCTACTCCTCCTCTCTGTATATCTGAATTTCCAATATAAACAAAACTTTTTTTAAAAAAATTCAGTTTCTCCTTGCAACTTAAAACATGCAAATTGGACAGTTTATAAATATGATATTTGTTACACAGGAATTAACCTAAGTAAGTACACGGGAGAACAAAATCTACTTCAGCAACAAACATGTAAGTCAGTGGTTGGCACATACAAAGAAGCAAATACTATGGTGCAGAATAAAGGCTAACGAGTTAAGATTATTCACTTCACTAAAATGACAAGTGACACTCAGGTTTTAAGCAAGGCAATAACATCACCAGATGGCTTTCTTTTTTTTCTATTTAAAGATTTATTTTTATTATTCTTTTTATTGGAAAGGCGGATATACAGAGAGACAGAGAGGAAGCTCTTCCGTCCGATGATTCACTCCCCAAGTGACCACAAGGGCCGATGCTATGCTGATCCAAAGCCAGGAGCCTCTTCCGGGTCTCCCACAAGGCTGCAGGGTCCCAAAGCTTTGGGCCGTCCTAGACTGCTTTCCAAGGCCACAGCAGGGAGCTGGAAGGGAAGCAGGGCTGTCGGGATTACAACCAGCAACTATATGGGATCCCGGGCGTACAAGGTGAGGACCTTAACCACTGCGCCACCGTGCCGGGCCCACCTGATGGCTTTCAAATGAATAAAATTATGGCTGCAAACCAGACCATATTTTGGTGACATAAGGGAGCAGGGTTACTGTAGCATTCAAGGCGGGAGAATGTGATAACCAAGAAAATCAACAAAAAACTTGGACTGCCATTCTCCCTGAGAAAATTACTGTATGAATTATCATTAGTGTTGGCTGAGAGCACACAGTGTATGCCAGATTTCATTCAGTTTTAATACACAGTTCATCTCCATGCTGAACATCACGTGCAGATATTACTACGGTACATACGAAAAGGCAAGCTGGGTGTCTTACCTTTACAGTCCATTCGCAGTTTTTCAATGAGTAACAGAGAATTCTTAGATTGAGGCCACTCATATTCCTCTGAGACTATCTCCAGTGACTGGGTAATCTCATCATCTGTGGAACGTATTTGGCATTGACCCTGTTAAATAAGTAAATAAGTTTTAAAGTGTCCTTTCAAATCTAGACAACTATTTATAAATACAGTAATGATGACTCATTTTCTGCATAAGAAAAATGACATGACAGGTACTTCTCACAAGGCCTGAGTTCTTGTTAAAAAGATGCTGATGTAAAGGTAGTGGATTTTTTTAATTTCTTGAATTTTGCTCTTAAAAAAAGAAGTATTTGCATAATTTTCTTTTTTTATTTATTTTATTATTTCATGACACAGTCCCATAGGCTCCAGGATTTCACATTGCCCTCTCCACAGCCCCTTTCCCCCTTTCCACTAATTTCCCCTATATTGCTCCAGTAGTATAGTCCTTCATAAAGAGTACTAGGTCCGTCATTCTGCTATTTAAGTGTATTCTGCCATTGTAGGTATGGACAATGGCAGAGCATCCAGCATTCTATTGTCAAGATATATTCAACAATTTCATTGGGGGTTCATCTTTGATTTGGAAGTAGATATGCATACTGCATTGTATCTTCACATTTGAATGTGATAGTTTCTATTACACAGTTAGTATATACCACCTTAAATCAAAACAAAAGAAATACAGCAAAATAAACAACATGAAGAAAAACAGAAAATTCACAACATCATGAAATTAAATACAATGCTATTGAATGACTAATGTGTCCCTGAAGCAATGAAAAAGAAAATTAAAAACCTACTTGAAGAAAACCTACTGTTTCAATCACACTTCTAAAATAGAGACCTTTACAAAATTCCTGGGTTTTTTTTTTTTCCAATTTACCTTTCACATTTTATTTTGAAATTGAGGCTTTTGTAATACAACACTTGGTCTTCTGCAACATATTTTTCAATACAATAATACATGTTATTATTTTGTATAATACCTGTATAATTCCATTAATCACTTTCCTTGAAGGCCTAAAAAACAAATATGCACTTTCAAAATATTATATATACAAAATTTAAGAAATATACTATTAATATTTTTACATGTCTTTTCATTTATCTTTTACAAAGTACTTTTTGCATAGGATTTAATGAACATTAATAGTAACATCAGAAAAGAAAAATATGCTGTCAGCAATATTAAAACAAAATAATTTAGTTTATCTTTCTGGCAGTCAAAATTAAATAGAAATTTGCATTTTTAAACATTTATTTATTGGAAAGCTAGAAAAGAGGTGGACTATGTTAGCCAATGGATTCTGGAGGGATTTCATCTTGCTTGGAATGGCAAGATTGGCACCAATTCAGAACTGTTGAACTATCAAAACCACTTAAGTAGGAGCCTCCGAGCAGGCCCCACATCAGGGATTCTGGGATGGGTGGGAGGCTAGGTAGGGCTTCTCCCTTTCACTAAATCCTAACTGGAAAACGCTAATTTTTATTTCTGTGAGCTAACCCTTTATTAATGATGCTGTTATTGATTTATTCAGAACTTACTGTGCAATCAGTAAATATAATTTTAAGTATTGTACATGCATTAAACTCACAATGGTGAGGCTTAAACCTCACAATTCCATGAGAAAAGTAACATATTAGGAATGGCGTGTCGGATTTTATTCCGAGTTTTGGTTCCTACTTCCAACTTACTCAGAGGCAATGGAGACCATTAAAGAAATTGTACTGCTGACAACATGAAAGACCTAGACTAACTATCCTTTCTCACAACCTGGGCCTGCTAGCTTACATTGTAAACACACCCCCAGTGTAAAAGAATTAACAGTCTCCCCATAATACTAGGCTGCTATGATAGACAGATATTAATCCCCCCCTGCCCTTTCAGGCCTTTTCATTATTAAATTCCAACTGTCCCCAACACTATACAGCATTAAACAGCTCTTTTAAGACAGACATGCCTAGACATCAATCTGTACAATACAATACATTTCAGCATTATCTGATTTATTTACAATACTGATGTTTTGTAACACCATGGCCAGGATTACCAAATCCATTATACCTGCTAATCATTTGTTTTACTTATTTTGAAAAATTACAAATGACAGAACATGCCTGAAAGCAGATAATCTACATCCATTTCACCAAGGAAGTTTCAATGAGAAACAAACCACATTTCTAGAAGACTTAGCAAAATTTTCAGTGAATAATTGACAGGGACAACAAACAGCAGACTAAAATCCAGCCTAGAGAGGAAAACAAAAAATTCTGTTTCTCCTACCCCAGTGTCCTAGCCAGGGAACACAATCTTGCTGACATTGTGGTGTAGTATGCAAAGTTTGAGCCTGAGGAGTTCTTGCCACAGGGTCTGGGAAGCAAAATCACAATCCCAGGCATCACCTTGGATGTCCTGCAAGAACTGGGGCCATCTGCTCTAGGACCCCAGGACTGTGCTGGCGGTGGTACTATGACTCCTGAAGTAGCTTGCTTTCTCCTGTGTCAACCAGAGGGCTCTGCCTACACCCCACTGCTACAGACTGCTTACTCAATTCACAATATCTGGAATAACTGGCCTTCAACCTGAGAGAAGTGCTTAGGTAAAGAGCACACTGCATCCTGCAGCACGGTGACAATTGGTACTATTAGCACTGCATTCACCAGAGTAATTCGCACAGAATCTATAAGACTAAGGGAAGAATGTGCCGTTTCAATCAAAAACTGCTCGTGTACAACCCTCTGCATTGTCCCTTAGTCACTCTGTGCAATTGGATAAAGTCCCCTTAATATCTCCAAGGGTTGGGAATTGGGCTTTCGGTGCTAAGTCTTAGAGTTATTGAGTCCCACATTACCAAAACTTGTGGTATCGCCATCCACATCATACAGTCTGAAAGCCATAGTCATTGGAGCAACAGGTTTAGCATCACTCTTGCTTATTGAGCATGAAAAGGGGAAAAGGGCCTCTGTGTCCTATAGCATCAGAAACATGACTACAAATTAAAACAAACAAACAAAACCTTCCAGTTGGGTATACTTGACATTCAATACCCTGGGGATTAAAAAATACACCCATGGAATGTCCTGCCCACTCCAGTAATATGACTGCCTCCACATACGGCTGCAGACTAGGTAAGTGTGGATCTTGCAGACACTGCAGACATTGATTATTGGAGAAGAAATCAGTCAGGAGTTACATTGTGAGAGTCAAGTATAACAAAAGCCCAATCAACAATTCAAGTCACAGACATCATTCAAAAAAGTCTTTTCCAGTGAAACCTATTCTAATAAAAATGATCATGGCAGTTTTGGGGTTCTCCATTCCAAGCTGGTGAGCAGTGGCACATTGTCAGTTCAGGGTCCAAAGCAGGCGCTGAAGGTCATAGGCCTCAGTGAGGAAGTGAACATGGAGACCCGAGAGCCCGGGACACTGGGATGGGGAGAGGGCAGGATGTGCCAGGACAGGTGGCTATGGCCACATCTTGTCATAGACAAAGAACAGGAGGAAAAAACCATTATGCTAAAAAAAAAAGTTTAACCACATGAATCATATACACTGCACCAACTGGGTGTGGTGCGTGCCCAAAGACAAAGCCAGCAAGAAGTTCATCAACCAGAATGTAGTGGAGGCCAGAGTTGTGAGGGAACTCTCAGAAGTGAGCATGTTCAACACCTACATGCTTCCCAGTCTGTACGTGGAGCTGCGCCATTCACAGCCAGGTGGTCATACACTGATCTCATGAAACCTGCTAAGACTGGACCCCACCACCCTGATTTCAGACCTGCCCATGCTGCTCCACGACCTCCACCAAAACCATGTAAGCAGCATGCTCTTTAATGGCTGAAGAAAAATTGTCATCTAGAAAAATAAAATGGAAACTTAGGCTTTAAAAAAAAGCATGGCAGATATACTTATGTCAGTGCAAGAACATAGGAAGCATGAGAAAACAAAGTAGTATGACTACTCTAAGAGAAATCAGTCATTTTCCAGAGATAGACATTGATCTGTGTGAAATCTAGAACAGTCCTGAAAAAGAATTTAAAATAGTGATCATAAGGAAAATGCTATGCAACAGACTGCAGATAAACAGATAAAAGAAGTGATGAACTGGAACCACAGTAGCCAGACCGAAGCCGACACTGTGATAGGGAATGGGAGCATCCTCAGCTGCAGCTTAACCAGCTGCACCGCACTGCCTGCCCATGCAATTCTAATCTTAACACACCTTTCTAGGCAATTCCCCAAGTCCTTGTCCTTTTTTCTTATACTAAACCTTGGTCATAAAACTGCAATTCTGATGATCCTGTTACTATTATTCTTCTTAGAACTCAGTCTTTAACTCTTAAATATATTCTTATCTTATTTCGTTGAGTATGACTGCTAATTCTGTTTTTCATCTGTCCACTGGGTACACTAGTTCTACTTTTTTTCCCTACTATTAAAATATATGTAGGTGATAACAAATAATGCAGAGCTCTTGGATTAGAATCAAGAAACCTAAGTTAATATTTCATTTCTGCCAAATCCTACACCTATATAAGCCATTATATGCTGTTTGAATTTCAGGTATCCCATCTGAATAACCATATGAATTGTGTGTTAAACACATGTTGGAGTAATGAAAGATACTTCATTAGTCTTCAAGATGCCCTAAAATTCTAAAATCCTATGTGTTTTTCATTCTGTCAACAGAAAAGTGGGAATATTTTAACTACAAGAAGAAACAAAAAATCAGGACAGAAGAAATAAGAAAATTAGAAAACAAAGTAAAGAAATCAAAGGAACATGAGAGTCATGCAAAAATGAGTGAAAAATACTCTTCATTATAGTAAAGCTGAAACATAAGCCAGTAGATGAAGCAACTATCAAACTGAAATACAAATAGACAAATCAACAAGAAATATCCTATAACCACATGCTATCTATAATGAACACAGTTCTATGTAAATATCTCTCACTAACAGTAAACTAGTTCCTCCTTAGAGCTTACCTAATACTGCTTATGTTCTTGCTTATGACCTGCGATCCTGGAAACAAACAACAGATCAGTCCTAAAAGCTAACGTGATAGAAACACACTGGTGGCCACTATAAGCTGTCAGTATAAAAATCTCTAAAGCAATTATACATAACTGACTTTCAGAATTTATCTGAGTAGTAGCTGTGTCTTCACCCAATGCTGCACAGGTCATTGTAAATCTAGCCTAAGGATCAAAAGAATGTATTCGGGAGCCAGGCTGACCACCAACTAATGGGTCAGAGAATTGTTAACTATGGAATTAATGGGCCAATTAATCCACTATGCTGAATCACAGTTGTTTAATTAAAGTAAAAACTAACTATATAACCTATCCTTTTCAAAACTACTGTTATCACTATGAGAAATCACCATTGTTAACCACATTAAACAATATGTAACTCAGACTACAACAATCAATAAATAATGAATTTTTCATCTCTGATTTTCTTTGTAAGATAGGCTCAAAATATTCTGAAAACTGGTAGTGATTTCTCATTAGGGTTCATTATGGAAACCAGATCACCTAAGTGTACAGACACATTATGGTGCCTGCTCTGGGAAACAGTGACATGGACATTCCATAATCTAAGAAAAAGGTGCTACCCAACACAAAAGATTCTTGCATAACATCGAATATAAGAAAGAAACTGATTTTTACAACATAATTTGAACTTGACAACTAATTTCCAGCAAATAGTATTTTCCAGCAGGAAAGACAAGAATTTCAAATGACAACACTCCATGCAGGTCTAGGCTAAGATGTGGGATCCATATGAGATATTTAATTTTTTTTCTCATCTTAATTATCAGGGAAGAGATTTTCTATCCACTGTTTCACCCCCAAATGTCTGTCACAGTGTGGGCTGAACTCAATGGATCTCCCACACGGATGGCAGAGATACAGGACTTGAATCTTCATGCTGCTTCCCTGGCTGCTCACAAGCAGGAAGGTGGTGCTGGGACTCAGACTCAGCACTCCTGCGTGGGATGCGGCTGTTCCAGGAGGCATCTTAACCTCTGTGCCAAATATCAACCTCAGGACGATTTGTGTTATTTTGGCAAATAAACCTTCAGAATGCTTTTGAGTTGATTCTCAGTAATTTCTTTGTAGCATAAAATTAAAAGCAAGTTATCCAAATTATTGAGAAGAATTTGGGTTTCCTTCTTGTACTTTTCTCAGTTTGTGTATTTTAAGTTTCACCCATCAGCAACTTCGTTTTTTGACAAGCTGCCTAGTTTGTTCTAGTCAATATGCATTTCAGTTCATATTATCATTTTGCATTAATACGAAAAACAACCAGTATCAAGTTCCAAATTCTTATGTGTTATTTGGTGGCTTCTAAATTTCCTATTAAGTTCCATCATTTGTGTTTTCAGTCAGCAGCAAATGATTACTTTCTGCAACGTTGACAGCACATTTTCAAATCGATAACGGCAACTAATGTTCTCACAAGAGTAAAGACAAACGGTAGAGGTAACAAAGAATTGTAAAACCCTGTTATGCCTATTTTGTTTATGTAAAGTAGATAAACACTCAAGCAGCTGACACAGAGCCACCTGAGCCCCGGCATCCTCAGTCACAGAATTGTTCCTGGCCGGGTTAGTACCCAGCCCTGCAATACCCTCCCCGGCTAACAGCCCCCATTACCAGGTCTGGTCTCCATGGTTCCTTCCTCTCGTCCTGATCTTCGGGAGCTGTTGTTCTGTTCCTTCATCCCCCTCGTTGGCTGCTGCAGGTGGTTTCCTGATATCCTCCTCTGGGAAGCGATCCCCGGACTGTGATTTCACCCCACTCGCCATCCTCACATGGGATGACATTCAAGAGACACTCGCCCTTAAATGGAGAAAAGAGCCTTTAAGGTGAGACTACCGGCGTTTCTCCCACCCTGGAGAGCCCAAGGCCAGCCCAGCAGATGAGCCAGAGGTCTCACCTGGATGTCCCAACTGAAATGCCAGGCCACACCCAGCATTCCCACAATCCAGCCTCACAATGACTGTTGCCAAGCAACTCCCTTAACGCATGCGCCCTCCTGTGCCTCTAGAGGGCGCATGCGCAAGTCAAGCCAATGGTCAGGAATAATGAGGGCTTGTTTGTAGGGCTCACCCATGCTTCACCTGCAAGCACAAGCATTTTATTCTTCAGCAGGATGCCCCTAGAGGGTCTGGATCTATGCCTAATTCATGTCAGCTGAGCAGAGAGCTGCCACTTTGTGTTTCTCTAGGGCCGAGTGCTGGGATGGGCTATGCAGGATGCAGGGCTTATGGGCAAGTGAGGGCTGAGCTGCATGCCTCAGGGTTTTCCAGGCTGCATGTTGTGGCTTTTTTAAAGATTTTATTATTATTATTATTATTTGAATGGCATAATTACAGGAAAGGAGAGAAAAAATGGCGATGGTTAGATCAATCTCCCATCCAGGTCTTTCATGTAGGTATTGGAGCCCAAGTACTCTGGCCATCTTTGCTTTCCTTCCCAAGCATGCTAGCAGGGAGCTGGACTGTAGCTTCCAGCAAGGGTCTTCCCAGCTTTGATCAACAGTCTCTTCTAGAAAATGGGACTGGTTTAATGCTGTTTTCCCAGGGTGGCAGGAAGGTGACTGGAGTAAGGTAAATACCAGCTCCCTTATCCTACACTGCTCATGGCCTCTGCTCTCCCTTGGTGATCCAGGCTGCCCTTGTTGCTGGCAGGTCCTGACATGGTACATGTTGGAGGCTGAGAAGGCTGGGAGAGAATCCCAGTGGTTGGTCTGAAGCCATAGTTGGCCCTCCTCTCCCTTTGTTGGGATGGCAGGCACTGTTCATTGCCTCCAAAAGGGGCTCCTTTGTCTCTAAGTCTCACCTGCTGGGACAGCTGCAGGTTTAGGCTTTCCCAACCCTTGAAGGTGTGAGAGGTCTTCCTGCATCTATGCAGCCCAAACCACACTTGTACAGCTGTGCAGAGTGTGCTCATCTCCCTCACTTGAAAATCAGGCCTGCAGTGACAGAGATCCTTGCTTGCATGATCACCCTGGCTATACAGCCAGCCAGGTATGTGACTCTTCCATGGTTGTTCCATGGTGTGGTATCAGATCTGTGAGCCCAGATGAATTCAGTTTGCATTTTCTTTTAAACAGCTTACAGTTTACACCTCTCGTTGTTCACCTAATGATTTCTCTACTTTCCTTTAAGCAGTTGTGATTGCATTCAGGGATGTGTAGGCAGACTTATTAGCTCCTAGCATTCTTAATTGCTATGGTCTTTAAAGATTTGTTTATCTAAAAGACAGAGAAAGATAGAGAATCTTTCATCATCATTTCGTATCACCAAAGGTCACAATAGCAGGGCCAGGCCACATTGAAGTCAAGAGCTGAGACCTTCATTCTGGCCTATTAGCATGGAGCTGGATGAGAAGTGAAGTCGCTGGGGTCAACTACAGCTCTGACATGGGATGGTAGCATCACAGTGAGGTGACATAACCCACCCACACTGCCATCACACATCTTCTGAGATTCTTTGCCCGTGTAAATGGCTGCCCCTGCATGTGAGCTGCACTCACTCATTTGCTTCCTGTGAATAGGGGTGACGAGAATAGTGCTCAAAATTAGGGGAATTAAAAAAAAACGGTGCTTCCCTCTTGTTCTCACTCTCTGGTTGATTGGTTTTCGGGAAAATTAAAAGTCCCATTAGCTCCTTCTGAGGAGCCCCACATGACAAGGTACTGCATCTCATCTCTGGCTGATGACTGCCAAAAGCTGTGACCCTGGGACCAAAGACCTGTGAGGAAAATGAGTCACACTGACTGCAATGTGAGTAGACTTGGAGGAAAATGTTCCCACAGTTGCAATGGTAGGATTGGATGATCCCGTGAATGTGTGCTTCAGAGAGACCTTGTGGCAGAAGGCTTAGCCACATTTGGATTTTAGACATACTGAAGCAGCTGTGAGACAATACTACCATATTACGCTTCTAGCCATTTTTTTTTTTTTACATTTAGAAACTTTATGAAAGATAAATCTAAATTTTCATTTTTTTGCAGCTGAAAATGAAAACATGAATGTCCATGCATATTTCCTTGAAACCTCTCTATGGTGATACAATCTATAGATGTTAAAGATTACATAGAACATTAACCCTCATGAAAATCTCAGAACAAACATAGGAATAGCTTCAAACTACTATTTATTGTGGCTATTTTTAAAGTAAGTAAATGTTTAACAGATGTAAACTATTCACTATTTGCCACCAAGTATTGGTAAACATAGTATTCGCTAGCATATTACTTCCAAGTTAAAATAACAAAAATAAACACCAATAACTATAATGCTTTTTTTTAAGATTCTTTTTTTTTTATTGTAAAGTCAGATATACAGAGAGGAGGAGAGACACAGAGGAAGATCTTCCGTCTGATGATTCACTCCCCAAGTGAACATAAAGGCCAACGCTATGCCTATCTGAAGCCAGGATCCAGGAACTTCTTCCAGGTATCCCGCATGGATGTAGGGTCCCAAAGCTTTGGGCCATCCTTGACTGCTTTTCCAGGCCACAAGCAGGGAGCTAGATGGTAAGTGCAGCTGCTGGAATTAGAACCATTACCCATATGGGATCTTGGTGGGTTCAAGGTGAGGACTTTAGCCTCTAGGCCATGCCGCCGGGCCCACTATAATGCTTTTTAAGCAATGTTACATAACTCCACATTAAGGTATAAATTCTTTGGATTTAACAATGCTTTAAAAACTGCTACCATCAATCCTCCCCTGCCAGTACATGATTTAAAAGCTCTGAGGGCTAATAGAGCACATAACAACTCCGAAGTTGTCAGCCCCAATGAACATGTCAGTGTGGCATTTACAAGAATAGGGACTTGAAAAACAATTCAACAAGGACGAGGCCATCCAGTGGATGTGGGAAACTGTAGGAAATCTGCCCCATTTTCAACTCTGTATGCTGCCTTTTATATTTGGTGGGAGGCCCCTCACGAACAAACAAAGCCTGAACTGAGGAAACCATTAGTGCTCTGGGATCTAACCCTTGCAGTCTTCAGTATATTTGGTGCTGTTTGAACTGTGCATCTATGGTGTATATTCTAATGACCAAAGGTTGAATGCTGTTAGTTTCTGGCCAGAGTTCAGTCAGTTTTTACAACGGACCTGTCATCAAATTCTGGACTTACACATTTGTCCCAAGCAAAGACGCAGAACTAGGAAATACACTTTATTACTCTGAGGAAGCAGAAGCTGATCTTCTTGCGCTGGTTTCATGACATCACTGTGCTCCTATGCAATCAGCAACCCTGCAATCTGCTTGCTAGGACATGATGGGGAGCCCACTGGCCACCTGCTGTGGGTGCTACTTCTGGCTGTGAGTGGGGATCACTGGTGGCTGGGTTTGACTCTGGATCATCCCACCCCTTCACCTGCCAGGGCTTCTGTGTTCCTCTGAGGCAGGTTCCGAGAGTGGCAGGCAAGCTGCCCAGCTCCGTGCCTGCCTTTGTAGCCCCTCAGCCTCCTGGCAAGCAGTGATGAGTCTGTGGAGGAAAGAGGAGATGCTGTACAATATCTCAGAGGGCACCGGGGTCACAGGGAAGGCTGAGAGGAGTGTGCCAAGGATTTAATTTAGGAAATCAGGAAAAAAATTCAAAAGCTGGACAAAAGAAGCCAGAAGAAAAAAAGGAGGAGGAGGTGGGTAGGAGCGAGGAGGGAGAGATAATAATAAGAGCAGAAGTCTATGAACTGGGGACAAGCCCAAGCCGAGGGAGCAGTGAATTGTAAGGACAGGATGGATACAAATAAACAAGTGTCTGGATAGAGTATTCAAGGCAAACCAAGGAGTGACTGCAAGGAATCAGTGTGCAGAATGCAAGAGAGACATGACTGAAGATCCGGAGACTAAAATATAAAATCAACTGTGGTCATACTGTGAACCACTTTATTCTTGTACATTCAGAAAGTGCAACTACCATGCATGTCAGATGTGTAGAGAATTTCTCATAAAGCCAATGTGCGCTTTCTGCATCAACATCTGCTATGGAAACCAAATTAAAGCAGATACACTAGACTTCATTAATGTTTAAAACACATGTGTCTTGGGTCAGTGCTGTGGTACATATGGCCAGTTAAATGATTTTCCGTGATGCTGGTATCCCCTATGGAAACCAGTTTATGTCCGAGTGTTCCAATCCAGCTGCTTGCTAATGTGCCTTGGGAGACAGCAGAAAATGGCCCTTGGTCCCTGCATCCATGTGGGAGACTTGGAGGAAGATCCTAGCTCCTGACCTCAATCTAGCCCAGCTTTGGCCATTGTGGCCATGTGGGGAGTGAACCCAGTGGATGGAAGATCTGTTTGTAATTCTAACTTTTAGAAAAAATTAAATAAATCTCTTTAAAAAAAAAAGCCATGGCCTGTAGCATCAATCCTGGTTGCCCTACTTCTGACCCAGCTTACTGCTAGTACACTGGGAAAACCGTGAAGATGGCTCTCAGTTCTTGGGCCCCTGTCCCACATGGAGTTCCAAGCTCCTGGCTTTGGTCAGTCCCAGCTCTGGCCATTGCAGCCATTCTGGAGTGAAGCAGCAGATGGAAGATCTCTCTCTCTCTCTCTCTATGTATGTATGTGCAACCCTGCTTTTCAAATAAGTAAATCTTTAAAATAAAACCTCTTGCTTGAAAGGGCAGTCCCAAGAAAATGAAAGACAGTCCATAGAGTGGACAAAAATATTGGGAAATAGTTTCTGATAAGAGCAAATAAACGTGAGAATTCAACAACAAAGGAACAAGTCCATTTCAAATCAGAGAAGGACTCGAAGAGGCCTGCCTCTCAGCAAATAGACAGATGAGGGCCGTTGTGTACAGGTGCAAGTCCTGGAGACCCCTTTCCTGTCCAGCTTCCTGCTAATGCCCATGGGAAGCAACAGATGATAGCTCAAGTGCTTCAGCTGGACTCTGGTCTCTGGCCTGTGCCGGCTAGATTTGGTACTTCCTGGCCTCAGTTTTCTCAACTGTGAAATGGGTGTCTTTGTGGCTATGCTCTGGATTGTTGGAGGGGCCGATTAAGCCACACATGGGGTGTGTAAAGAGTGCAGAGCCAGGATCGCACATGCCCAGGAAATGCCTACCTTCCCCAGCAGCTCAGGTCTCAGCTCTTGCTCACTCTCCTGCCTTGGGACGAGGCTATTAGGCTCCCAGGCACCCTGACCTGGCTGAGAAGAGGTGCCTGATGGGAAAGGAGGACTGCCAGAGGCTGAGCTGGGCAGTGGTCCTGGCAGGCACAGGGAATGTGCTGGGGCCCCCCGGAAAGTGGTCTGGCCTGGGGGCTTTTCACACAGGCTCTCCTTGGCAGGCCGCGGAAGTCACAAGGACTTCAAACACAAAGTGATTCCAGACACAAAAGCAGGCTCAACCTGGCTGCTGCCAGGTCTGATTTGGCATCTGTGCTCAGATGCCCTGCTCCTCCTCAGAACTCTCAGACCCTCCCTGGAGCTCTTGGGCCCCCACTGCAGGAATGCTGGAGCTGCGGTGGGGCACTCCTCACTCACCCTGGGTCTATTCATCAGGAGAGAATCTAAGCCAGCAACCCGGGGAGCTGGCCCTGTTGACGGCCAAGGCCAGGCACCAGGCCCAGGACCCGGGGTACTTGCACCTGTCTGCAATCCCAGCCTCTGTCCACTATGCAAGTGTTGGGGGAATGAGCTGGGGTGGTCTCTGCATTGGCTCCTTTAGTTCTCCCCACCAGCTTTATTGAGGCATAATTGATAAGCATGTTTTTTTTTTTTTTATGATATACATACATCCTGATTTTTTTTTCTTGAAAGGCAAAAATACACAGAGAATCATGCCTCGAATACCTTCAATGGCCAGAGCTGGGCCAGGATAAAGCCAGGAGTCAGGAGCTCTGTCCAGATTTCCACGTGGGTACAGGAGCCCAAGCACTTGGGCCATCCTCTAATATGCTTTCCCAGGCATATAAACAAGGTGCTGGATTAGAAGCGGAGCAGCCGGGACTTGAACTAGTGCTCATGTGGGATGCTGGCATCTCAGGTGGAGGGTGAACCTGTTGTGCCCATGGCATGGGCCCCCATCACAACGTCTTGATCAGCCCTATCTAAGCATAGTCCTGCATCTGTGAAGTTGTAGCTTTTGAGAAGAAAACTGTATCTGAACTAACCGTGCATAGACATTCCCTCCTGTTGTCATTCTGTGAACAATATAACACCAATTCACACAGCATTTAGGCTACATTAGTTATTGTTAAGCATTTAGGGGTGTTTTAAGGTATGTAATCGGGCATACATAAGAATAACATATAACATGAGGCTCTGGAGTGTTTGTGGCTCTAGGGATCTGCAGGGATCCCCAGAGCCATTCTTTCATGGCTTCCTTAGGGCCAGGTTGTAAGTTGTGAAATGGTTACCACACTCAAGCAAATGAACATGGCCGTCACCTCACATGGCTTCTTTGGTGTGCATACTGGGAATGTTTGAGATCCATACTCCCAGCGGCTTTCAGTTGTGCAGTATGTCACTGCTAGCTGTGGTCTCAGTGCTGTCCCCTGGCGTGCCAGAATGGAATCCTGTCTGGCAGGTGATTTTGTGCCCTTTGGCTAGCATCTTGTCATTTGTTTCCCCTGATATTTTTATTACTTTCTAAGATTATTATTTTTATTTGAAAGGCAGTTATAGAAAGTACAGACAGACGGTGAACTGGTGGTTCATTCTCCAAATGGCTGCAATGGTTAGAGCTGATCTGATCTGAAGCCAGTAGCCACAAGTTTCTTCCAGGTCTCCCATGTGAGTGCAATGGCCCAAGGACCTCAGCTATCCTCCACTGCTTTCTCAGGACACAAGCAGGGTGCTGGCTCAGAAGTAGAACAGCTGGGATATGAACTGGCACGCATATGGGATGGCAGCACCCAGGTGGAGGCTTAGCTTACTATGCCATAGTGTTGCCTCTTCCCCCAATTAATTTACAGTGAATCAAAATAGGGATTGGTGTGATGGCATGGTGGGTTAGGCAACCATTTGCAGTGCCTGCTTCCCATATTGGAATAGTGGTTCAAGTCCTGACTGCTCTGTTTTGGATCCAGCTCCCTGTTGATGCTCCTGGGAAGCTAATGGTGGTTCAAATACCTGGGCCCTTGCCAATCATATTAGGAACCTTAATGGAGTTTCTGTCTATTGGTGTCACTCTACTCCAGCTCTGACTGTTGTGGCCATTTGAAGAGTGAACCAATGGGTGGGGGGAAAATCTCTCCCTCTTTATTGCTCTGCCCTGCAAATACATTAATAAACAAGTCTTTAAAAAAGTTACACAATAAAACAAAACAGCACAAGTAGTTATAGCATGTTATCAGTTCCTATTTTACATAGTACCTCCCTCTTCCCCTGCTGTGACTCAGGTCTCCTGGATTGGGAAGAGGGTGAGCCAGCCTTATAGCCATTGTCGTATAATGCTGGTGTGGCCAAATGCTTGTTTAGTGTGTGCTGTCTGTGTTGCCCAGTGACTCTGCCTCTGAATGCCATGCCTGGAGAAATGCGTGCATGCCAGGCTGAGTAGGTGGTAGATCCATTTGTCTGTGTCTCCAATAATTGTCCGTCAATCTGGCATTGACACTGTTGCCTGGCACATGTGTCTGTCTGTATTACATATACACACATATATATGTACACACACACACATACGAAAATAAGAGAGAATGCTCTCAATGTATAACACTAAGAAAATGGCCTAAGAAACCACGGCAGTTACACCCTAGACTCCAACACTAAAGTGTGCTTGTGGATGGAACCCTGTGACAGTTAGAGTGTAAAGCCGGCTGTGTCCTTGCTGGAAGGACAAGGGCAGGAAGACTTGTCCTGGTCACCTCCCAGCCCCCATCAGCTCTGGCCCATCCTGGACCCTCCACAGCTGCATTGGCAATGGCTTCGGTTTCAGGAAATCCATGGCTTTACTCTGTTCGTCATTATCACTGGCTTGTTCATGTAATTCATTTGGTGTACAAAGAGGGGGAGCCTCTGCTGTTTCATGCTCAGGGCTGAACCGGAGGACCATGTCCTTGGCAAGCTGCAGCCCTGGGCCTGGGGCCCACCCACCCCCTGTCTGTGTTTGTGGATCTGCTCTTACTGGAAGCTGACCACGCCCTTCTGTTTACACACTTGCTGTCTGTGGCTGCTTATGCCACTAGAGCTAAGCTCGGGGGTGGCAACCGAGACCCTGCAGCCTGCAAACCCTAAAATCAATTAGGATCTAACCTCTTTCCAGAAAACTCTTTTTGGTCTCTGACTTTTGTCCTAAGCCGTTCTTTCCCAAGGATCCCCCTCCCTCTCCTCAGCCTTGCTGCTGCTGTTGCATGACTCAGTGGAGGTTTGGAGGAGCTGCTTGCAAAAGCCAGCCTTCATGGTGGCTTGTTAGGAACATCAGTGCATCTCCTCACTTCGTCAACACACAGCTAGATCCTTGCAGACGTCCTTGGTGGGCAGCAGCCATAGAACTTCCAGCTCCATGGAACACAGGTTGTCCCGTGTCCTTCGAGTGTGGCCGCATGGTGGCACCAGTGTATGCAGGGTGAATCAGGGCATTGATGAAATGCACATGGTGTTATGACAACAGTGAAAAGTCTAGAAAGTGGTCCTTTCTGTCTCCTCCCCCCGGGCAGCGTATTTGGAAACAACTCACTAGAAATGATGGACATCTGTTAACCCAAAGGGTGTGCATGACCAATTGTCCAACACCTGGCAAATGGCTCACGGGAATAATGGCTTCAAGGGTGGAAAAGGGAGTTCTTGGCCTCCTCATAGCCAAAGGGCTCATGAAGTCCCTCTCCTACCCCAGCCCCAGACATCTCTGAAGGTGCTGACAGATGTTTGTGGCGAATGGGATTAAAAGATAATTTGGGGTTTTTTTGTACAATTTTTTTTTTAATTTGGGCATACGTGGGATCTTCAAAAAGACTGTGGAAAATGTGTTTCATGGGAAAAAAGAAACACAACTGGGTGAATTTCAAAAATTGTGAGCACTAAAATGAACTTTATTTGTTTGAAAGACACACACACAAACACACACACTCGGGTTCTCCGTTCACTAGCTCATTTCCCAAATGCCTGCAAGAGCCAGTGCTGGACCAGGCTGAAGCCAGGAGCCAAGAACCTCATGGGTGGCAGGGACCCATTAGCAGGAAGCTGGGTCAGAAGCAGAGGAACCTGGACTGGATCCCACACTCCAACATGGGATGCCAGCATTGCATGTGTTAGCTTACCCAGCTGCACCATCATGCTGACCTCTAAGCTTCTCCTTCCCTTCCAGTTTTCTGTGAACTTCGGGCAGTGCCCTTGTGTGTCTGTGTCCTTCAGAGTTGTCATAACTCCTGTCCCAGGGGCAGGCATTAGGCACAGGGGTTAAGACACTGGTTGGAAAATGGTCCCAACTGGAGGCTGTTATACTCAGTGAAATAAGCCGATCCCAAAAGAACAGATAGATATATGATCTGTCTGATATAAGGCAATCTCCATGCAAAGTACATAATATAGATATGTAGGTAAACATTTATATATATATATATTTATAGATAATATATTCTCATTAACGAACTATATAATGGAGACTAGCATACTGGGGAATGAAGATAACGTTGCAATATGTACCTCTACTCCTGAATAAAAGGAGGACTGTCAATGAAACAGTTAAATATATCTTGACAATAGAATACTAGATTTTCTACCATTGTCTATACCTACAATGCCACAATGCACTAAACAGCAGGATGTTGGACTTGGGATTGTTATTGAAGGACTA
This sequence comes from Ochotona curzoniae, assembly GCF_017591425.1. Classification (NCBI taxonomy): domain Eukaryota; kingdom Metazoa; phylum Chordata; class Mammalia; order Lagomorpha; family Ochotonidae; genus Ochotona; species Ochotona curzoniae. Next base: position 43,120 of record NW_024466448.1, read on the forward strand.
CACTATTGTAATAATATGGGGGGGGGGACAGTGGAGGGGGAAAGAATGGGAATGGAATAAGGGAAGGTGGAGGGGGGAATCCCTGTATCTATAAAACCACATCATTAGCCTCCTGTTTATGGTCAGCCGGCCCTGTTTTTGCTATGGTGTGTTAATTTTGGTAGGACTAGTTGCTTTAGGATTAGCGGAGTTGGATGGGACCTCAGCAATTCCGTGGCCCCGTTTGTGCGTTTTATGGGGCCACTGATGATACCAGACAGGCAGCTCCAAGCAGGTGCACTGTGTGGAGGAAGGATGGGCTGCCGTTGTGATAAGCAGAGGAAGCGAAGCCAAAGGACTGAAGGAGTGTGTGGGCTTTCATGAGATTTGAGGCTGAGCTGGTGGTGAGGATGCAGAGACCCAGCGAGACACCGTAAAGAGAATGCCCTTCAGGCCTGTTACGTGTCCCTCTCAGCTATGCAGGGACCCCTCAGTGACATTATCAGGGTTGTCTTTTTACCCTACCTGCTTTCCAAAGTTGTTTTTTTTTTTTTTTATTGGAATTAGCACTGTAGCATATCAGGTAAAGCTGCCAGTGTTCAAGTCCCAGCTGCTCCACTTCTGATTAGCTCCCTGCTAATGTGCCCGGGAAGAACCGCAGAAGGTGGTCCAAGTGCTTGGGCAACTGCCACCTGTGTGAGAGACCTGGATGAAGCACCTGGCTCCATTGTGATTTTCTAGGGAATAAGACAGCAGGTGACTCTCTCTGTCTCTCCCTCTCTCTTTATTCTTAGGCCATCCTCTGCCACTTCCCCAGGTACATTAGCAGGGAGCTGGGTCACAAGTACAGCAGCTGGGACTTGAGTTGGCATATATATGGGATGGTGATTCTCTGTCTTTTATAAAAAATAAGAAAGAGAGAGACTAAGAGCAAAAACAAATGAGCTTTTGTTCACCCAGTTCACTCTCCAGATATCTACAAGCAACCAAGTCTGGGCAAGTCCAAAGCTGGGAACTTAATCTAGGAGTCCCATGTGGGTGCCAGGAACCTTCACTGGTGACTCAGTGGGTCTGTGTTATCAGGAAGCCAGAATGGGTGCTGGAGGTGGGTATCATACCTAGATATCCTGATATGGGAATTTAAACTTGGATCTCAAGGGTGGTTTCTACTGCAAAAGTCTCACTTTTCCCCTGTTGTTCAGAGGGAAAACACATCAAACCACTGTGAGTTGGGGAGGGTCTGTATTTTCAAGCCTAAGAGGGTCATGTCAGGATGACAGGAATGACAGCTGTCAGAGGAAAATGGACACATAGCACACTGTGCATTTATGCAGATGTGTGTGTGTGTGTGTGTGTGTGTGTGTGTGTGTGTGTGTGTGTGTGTACGTAATACAAAGCGCCAGGTGTTCAGGTTAGGGTAGACTATAAGGACAGAAGCATAGAGAAGAGAGCTAGCAGTCCAGGGCGGGCCCTTTAACAGCTGCATGTGTGTTACCAGCTGTAGGCTTTGGAACACACGTAGCAAGGAAAACATAAAGATTTTGTGCAAAACAAATGTGGTTTCTCTGCTTTGTTAAGTAGCACTCCAAGTGGGATGACAAAGAGAAGGCAAGAAAAAGCATTATAAAAGGGGCTGGTATTGTGCTACACTGGGTAAACTGCTGCTTGTTCCACTTCAACCCAGCTCCCTGCCAGTGTACCTGGGAAAGCAGCAGAGGATGCCCCAAGTGCCTAGGTCTGAGCACCCATGTGGGAGATCCTTATGGAATTCCTGGTTCCTGGCTTTGGCCTGGACCAGCCCTGGCTGTTGAGGCCTTTTGTGGAGTCAGTCAGCAGTTGGAAGATCTCTTTTGCTCCTTCCCTCTCTTTCTACTTCTGCCTTCCAGATAAATAATAAATTTTTTTAAGCATAAAAGGAAGAAAATGAACTTCTCACTGTGACAGCAGGTGAATCACCGATGCTGTTCTCTTGAAGCTAAAGAAAGATTGCATGTTCTCTTGGAATAGGACAATCTTGGGTCCAGCTCAGAGCCCTGCTGTTCCCAGCGAGGTGGGGGAAGCCTGGTGGGGTCGGGGAGGGCTTAGTTTGGGGAAATCTTTCCTCAGAATGGAAGATGTGAGTGGCCATAGAAGAATGGGGTGATGTAGGGAACAGACGCCAGGCAGGTGAATGGACCGAAAGGAAGGGAGCCATCAGTCAGCGAGGCTACCTGGCTAAGACCTGGAGTTTCCAATGGGAGAGTAGAGGCAGGGAGAGCAGGTGGCATGGGCAAGGTGACCACCAGGCCACAGCAGGTGCGATGGATCTGTGTGAGTGGTTGTCTCACATTAGCTTGCGTCAGCGTCAGATAGCTGGGCCTGTTCCCAGAGATTGGTGTTCTGGGGTGAGCCCAAGCATTTGCTCCACTGACAGGTCTCTAGCTGGTCTGGGAACCACAGTGAGAAATATTAATGAGCAATGGGTGTGTTTTTGTTTAAAAAAGATTTATTTATTTATGGGAAAGTCAGATATACAGAGAGGAGGAGAGTCAGAGAGGAAAATCTTCCATCCGGTGATTCACTCCCCAAGTGAGCACAACGGCCGGTGCTGTGCCCGATCCAAAGCCAGGATCCAGGAATTTCTTCCGGGTCTTCCATGCAGATGCAGGGTACCAAGGCTTTGGGCCGTCCTCGACTGCTTCCCCAGGCCAAAACCAGGGGGCTGGATGGGAAGTGGAGCTGCTGGTATTAGACCCGGCGCCTATATGGGATCCTGGTATGTTCAAGGCGAGGACTTTAGCTAAGGCGAGGACTTTAGCTGCTAGGCCATGCCGCCGGGCCCAATGGGCGTGGTTTTTAAAGTAGGAGATAAACCGGTAAAATGCAAGGTGGGCACAGAAATAATTTTAAAAGCACTGGCTCGTGAAATCAAGTAGCTTAGTTGCCTAATCCATCTCGTGCCTCAGTAGAATTATTTTTTAAGATTTGCTTTTCTCAGAAAGTCAGATTTACAGAGAGAAAGATCTTTCATCTACTAATTCACTTTTCAAATGGCTGCAATGGCCAGAACTGAGGCAATCTGAAGCCAGGAGCCAGGAGCTTATTCCGGGTCTCCTGCACAGGTACAGGGTCCTAAGGCCTTGGACCGTCCTCGACTGCTTTTGCAGACCACAAGCAGGGAGCTGGACGGGAAGTGGAGTAGCCAGGATCAGAACTGGTGCCTATATGGGATTCTGACATGTGAAAGGCAAGGACTTTAGCTACCAGGCTACCATGCCGGGCCCATCTCAGTAGATTTTTTTTTTTTTAGCTTCTGATGTCAGTTTGTTAACAAAAACAATAAAATTAATTTTAAGAGGAATCTTTTTAGTCCTATGCAAGATAGAGTTTCAGAGTGAGAACCAGACAGAGCTTATTCACTCCACAAATGGCCACGATAGCTGGAGCAGGGCTGGTCAGAAGCCAGAGGCTGAGATCCTCCTCTGAGGGTGCAGGGGCTCAAGTACTTGGGCCATCCTCTGATGCTTCCCCAAGCTGTAAGAAAGGAGGTGGATTGGAGGCAGAGCTGCCAGGACTGGAACCAGCGCCCATTCAAGATGCCTGCACATCAGTTGGCAGCTTTATGTGTTCTGCTACAGGGGAGGGGGAGCCTCCAACAATAAAGAAATCTTGAAGGTTGCTACATTTTGACCCACATTGACTTTCTTGGAAAGAAATTCTCTCAACACCGAATTAGGGAATAACAAAGATTTCTATTTCCCTTCCTGAACTGGAGATGCCACCCAGGAAAGCATGATTTTTGTACCTAGCATGCTGGGATCTGCAACATTGTTTTTCCTGAATTATGGGAACATCAAGCAGAGCGTTTGAACTTAGACCCTTTCTGGAAATTTGAGGGCATTGATTCTTGAGTCAGAATTACTTTTCAAGCTGGTGGACACCTGCTTTTTTTTTTTTTTTTAAGATTCTTCTGCAGTATTGCTATCCAGAACTGTGATGACTCTAGGTGCACCTGTAGCACTGGCCTCATTCAGTAGTAATCTGAGCCTTTGGAGGAATGGATGAAGCCCTCCCACCCAGGGTTTCAAAAGGTTTTGAAATGTTAATTCACAGCCAAGAGAGATCCTGACAGGCTGGAATGCTGTTCAGGGCAATCAGGCACCTTGATGATTATGGCAGTGTGAAGGGTAAACTGCTGCTATACCCAAGAAGTCATTGGCGTTTCAGGAGAAAGCTTGGGGGGAAAATAGCACCATACATGATGTTCGGGGGGGCGGTTACTTTTCTCAGCAGCGCAGGGTGGGGACAATCTGACACCCATTGTATCTGCAGGTGTGACAACGTCAACCCGTAGTAAAAATCTAACAGCATTCCCTAGCATCACGCTCAGGGAAGACAAAAAAGAAAGCGAGGTAGAGGCAAGCATTTTCAGACCTCGCTGTGTGTGCCTGTCTAAATTTGAAGGCCCATTTTCCTCAACTGCCTTTCCCATTTTCTGAGAAATCCCATTCCAGAGATAATCAATACTTTTTTTTTTTTTTTTTTTTTTTTTTTTGTAAAAGACATCTTTTCTATCCATCCCATAGTGTCTTATGGGTATTGTCATGCCTGACTTTTAACACTTTGTTCTATCTTTGCTTCAGCACGTCATGGTGTTTCTCCGTGGCCCAAATGTGAAGGCAAGGTTGAACGCCAGGTATAAAAGAGGTTAGTACAGGTGATCAACAAACATACGGGTTTAACCAGGGTACCATACATGCTTGGAGGAAGCAGTTGATGTCATAACCCCTTGCATACGGGAGAGAAAGGGACACCCATGCCTTTCACTTGTCCATCCAGAATGGTGCGTTAATTATTTCACTTGTTGAATGCTGGCTGCTCCACTTCCAATCCAGCTCTTTGCTAATGCACCTGGGAAAGCCGTGGAAGGTGGCCTAGGTGCTTGTGGGCCAGCCCTGGCCGCTGTGGCCATGGGGGTATAGTGAACCAGTGAATGCAGGATCTCTCTTTCCCTGTTACTCTGCCTTTCAAATGAATAAACCAGTGTTAATTTAAAAAAAAAACAAAGTGCAAAATATCTTAGCTCTAGAGTTCTCTCCTGAAAGTCTCGCTGTTGCTTGCTCAAGGTCTAATGGGCAGGAGTTGCCAGTTGCCCTCCTTGGAGGAATGGGAAAGAGGGGGTGATATTCTGTAGGTGAGTGAGGACCAGACAGGCAATGGGGAGAACAAGTGTGCTGAGTCAGCTGTCTTGTGGATGATGAGAGATTGGTTGAGGCTGTTTGCACGTCAGCCCCATCAGGCTTGCTTGCCTGCCTCCATCCCTTGGTCCCTGCCTTCTCGCTGCTGATTGCTTGTCCTCTGTGCAGTAGCTCACCTCCGGCTTCTCCCCAGTCTGCCCTGTACACCTGCCCTCTGCATACATCCTGCATGTTTTCATGGAGCCACAAAAAGCCAGCAAAACCTCTGTTTGACCTCTGAAGCCTTGGCCTCGCCTATGAACTCCAGACTCCCAACTCACTTGCGTTCCTCATTTCCACTTGGATATCTGATAGGCAGCCTGTCCTGCTAGGGCCAAGTACTGGCAAGAATCAGCCTGAAAACCTCTTTTTTAAATTTTATTTTATTATGTCTCACCCTAGCCCCTGCCCCATCAGTGTGTATCTCAAGCATGATCGGTAATATTACCCACTCCTGTCAGCATATGGCCACCTGGGACGGCAGTGGGAGCCGCCTTTTTGGTCCCTGCTCTGTGTATGTGTCCTGTTTGGGCCCATTTTTGCCTGGCATCCATAAGATCCTAGGACAAAAGCAGCCCTGCCTACTGTTAAGCCATGAGCAGATTCTGAGTGGCAGTGAGGACACTGTTAGAGATGCTCCATGTCACCAGGTGTTAGAGTACCTGGGTTTGAGTCCTGCCCTATGCTTTGGAACCTGCACCCATGTAGGAGACCCGGAAGAGGCTCCTGGCTTCGGATCAGCACAGCATCGGCTGTTGTGCTCACTTGGGGAGTGAGTCATCGGATGGAAGATCTTCTTCTCTGTTTCTCCTCTCTGTACATCCGCCTTTGCAATAAAAATTAAAAAAAAAAAATACTGATGAGACTGGACAGTGATGCCAACAGTTTGAAAAATAATCAGCAGTCTTTTATTAAATCATACAGAAGGACAGACACACATTTGGGGATGATGATTCTGTTAAATATCTTACTCCTGAGGCTACTTAAAAACTCAGTTTCTCGGGCCCAACATGGTGACCTAGTGGTTAAAGTCCTCACCTTGAACACACTGCCATCCCATATGGGTAACGGTTCTAATCCCAGCAGCTCCACTTCCCATCCAGCTCCCTGCTTATGGCCTGGGAAAGCAGTCGAGGACGGCCCAAAGCCTTGGGACCCTGCATCCACATGGGAGACCTGGAGGAAGTTCCTGGCTCCTGGCTTTGTGGCTTGGCACAGTACCGGCCATTACGGTCAATTGGGGAGTGAGTCATTGGATGGAAGATCTTCCTCTCTGTCTCTCCTCCTCCTCTCTGTATATCTGACTTTCTAATATAAATAAATCTTTTTTTAAAAATTCAGTTTCTCCTCACAACTTAAAACATGCAAATTGGACACTTTATAAATATGATATTTATTACACAGGAATTACACCTAAGTGAGTACAAGGGAGAACAAAATCTACTTCAGCAACAAACGTGTAAGACAGTGGTTGGCACATACAAAGAAGCAAATACTATGGTGCAGTATAAAGGCTAACGAGTTAAGTTTATTAACTTCACTAAAATGACAAATGACACTCAGGTTTTAAGCAAGGCAATAACGTCACCAGATGGCTTTCAATTGAATAAAATTATGGCTGCAGACCAGACCATGTTTTGGTGACATAAGGGAGCAGGGTTACTGCAGCATTCAAGGCGGGAGAATGTGATAACCAAGAAAATCAACAAAAAACTGGGACTGCCATTCTCCCTGAGAAAATTACTGTATGAATCATCATTAGTGTTGGCTGAGAGCACACAGTGTACGCCAGATTTCATTCAGTTTTAATACACAGTTCATCTCAGTGCTGAACAGCACGTGCAGATATTACTACGGTACATACGAAAAGGCAAGCTGGGTGTCTTACCTTTACAGTCCATTCGCAGTTCTTCAATGAGTAACAGAGAATTCTTAGATTGAGGCCACTCATATTCCTCTGAGACTATCTCCAGTGACCGGGTTATCTCATCATCTGTGGAACTTATTTGGCATTGACCCTGTTAAATAAGTAAATAAGTTTTAAAGCGTCCTTTTAAATCTAGACAATAATTTATAAATACAGTAATGATGAGTCATTTTCTGCATAAGAAAAATGACATGACACATACTTCTCACAAGGCCTGAGTTCTTGTTAAAAAGATGCTCATACAAAGGTACTGTTTTTTTTTAATTTCTTGAATTTTGCTCTTAAAAACAGAAGTATTTGCATAATTTTCTTTTTTATTTATTTTATTATTTCATGATACAGTTCCATAGGCTCTAGGATTTCACTTCCCCCTCTCCACAGCCCCTTTCCCCCTTTCCACTGATTTCCCCTATATTGCTACAGTAGTATAGTCCTTCATAAAGAGTACTAGGTCCGTCATTCTGCTATTTAAGTGTATTCTGCCATTGTAGGTATGGACAATGGCAGAGCATCCAGCATTCTGTTGTCAAGATATATTCAACAATTTCATTGGGGGTAGTTCTTTGATTTGGAAGTAGAGACGCATACTGCATTGTATCTTCACATTTGAATGTGATCGTTTCTACTACACAGTATATACCACCTTAAATTGAAAAAAAAATACAACAAAATAAACATGAAGAAAAACAGAAAATTCAAAACATTATGAAGTTGAATACAATGCTACTGAATGACTAATGTGTCCCTGAAGCAATGAAAATTAAAAACCTACTTGAAGAAAACAATCCTACTGTTTCAATCACACTTCTAAAATAGAGACTTTTACAAAATTCCTGGTATATTTTTTTTTCTGATTTACCTTTCACATTTTATTTTGAAATTCAGGCTTTTGTAATACAGCACTTTGTCTTCTGTAACATATTTTTCAATACAATAATGCAAGTTATTATTTTGTATAATACCTGTTTAATTCCATTAATCAATTTCCTTGATGACCTAAAAAGCAAATAAGCACTTTCAAAATGTTATGTATACAAAATGTAAGAAACATACTATTACATTTTTACATGTTTTTTCTTTTTTTTTTTTTTTTGGATATTTCTTGCTTTTCACCTTCACGTGCTTTATTTTTTTTTTTTTATTGTTGCTTACATTGTATTATGTAGTACAGTTTTATAGGCGCTGGGGATTCCCCCCACCCCTCCCATACTCCTCCCCCCATGGTGGATTCCTCCACCTCGTTGCATAACCATAGTTCAAGTTCAGTTGAGATTCATTGCTTGCAAACACATGCCTAGCATAAAGTTCAGCGTCTTATTGTCCAGATAAGTTCAGTGGCCTCTTGGGGAGACCTTCTATGGTCTGAAGATAGGTCTAACAGAGTAAAGATCCAGTCAGTTAAAAGCCCCGACAAGGCCTCAGTATCAATATACAACATTATGGAATTAATTGACATAATATTGGGTAAACAATATGTTAAAAATAATGCAAGTTCCATTCTTCGAAACATCTGGGTTGAGACAGTATCAATGACAGGTTCAAAAAATAACAAACAACCAAAGAAAAAATTACAGATTAAATCAATGCAAACATGTGGTATCTAATCTTTTGGGATTCGCTCATTTCCCTTAGCATTATAGTTTCCAGTTGTGCCCATTTAGCCACAAAGAATTGCATTTTGTTTTTTTTAATAGCTGAGTAGTATTCCATGGAGTAGGTGAACCAAAGCTTTCTTATCCAATCTTCTGCTGATGGGCATTTCGGTTGCTTCCATGTTTTCGCAATTACTGATTGTGCTGCAATGAACATAGGGATGCATGTTGGTTTGTCGTGAAACAGGTGTTTTGGATATATTCCTAGGAGTGCTATTACTGGGTCATATGGTATGCAGATTTTGAGTTGAGTGTTCTCCAGACTGATTTCCATAAAGGCTGTACCAATTTGCAGCTCCACCAGCAGTGGAGTAGGGTTCCCTTTTCCCCGCATCCTCGCCAGCAAGCATCGTTGGTGTTCTTGTTTATGTGGGCCAATCTTACTAGTGTTAGGTGGTACCTCATCGATGTTTTAATTTGGATTTCCCTTATTGCTAGGGAGCTGGAACATTTTTTCATATGTTTGTTTGCCATTTGGACTTGTTCCTTTGTGAAATGTTTGCCCATTTCCCGTGCCCATTTCTTGAGTGGTTTGTTTGTTTTGGTTTTTTGGTTGTTTTGAAGTTCTTTGTATATCCTGGAAAATTAGCCCCCTATCGCCTATATCGTGTGCAAAGATCTTCTCCCACTCTGTGGGTTGCTTTTTTACTTTGTTGATTGTTTCCCTTGCTGTACAGAAGCTTCTTAGTTTGATGAGGTCCCATTTGTTTATTCTGTTCTCATTTATCTTTTACGAAGTACTTTTTGCATAAGATTTAATGAACATTAATAGTAACATCAGAAAAGAAAAATATGCTATCAGCAATATTAAAACAAAATAATTTAGTTTATCTTTCTGGCAGTCAAAATTAAATAAAAATATTATCTGCATTTTTAAACATTTATTTATTGCAAAGCTAGAAAAGAGGTGGACTATGTCAGCCAGTGGATTCTGGAAAGATTTCACCATGCTTGGAATGGCAAGATTGGCAGCAATTCAGAACTGTTGAACTATCAAAAATATTTAAGCAGGAGCCTCAGAGCAGGCCCCACATCAGGGATTCTGGGATGAGTGGGAGGCTAGGTAGGGCTTCTCCCTTTCACTAAATTCTAACTGGAAAATGCTAATTTACATTTCTGTGAGCTAACCCTTTATTAATGATGCTGTTATTGATTTACTCAGAACATATTGTGCAATCAGTAAATATAATTTTAAGTATTGTACATGCATTAAACTCAAATGGTGAGGGTTAAACCTCACAATTCCATGAGAAAAGTAACATGTTAGAAATATTACTGAAGATATAGCTAGCCAGGACAAGGCCAAGTCAGTGGCCTAAGTTCACACAGCTTCTTTTTTTTTTTTTTTTTTTTTTGGATAATACTAGCATGTTTTCCATATTGTCACCTTCATGTTTAAAGGGGGTTATTTAAGGGAGAAGGCCCACCCAATTTCCCACCCTCCCCAGGTCCCGGATGTAGGGCATGCTCTGAGGTTCTTGCTCAAGTGGTTTTGATATTGCCACAGTCATGAATCGCTGTCAATCTTGCCACTCCAAGCACTATGAGATCTTTGAAAAATCAACTGATTGACATAGTCCATCATAGCTGAGATGGTTGGTTGACCTGTTCTGTCTTCTCTCTTTTCTTCATTAGGGTTCTGAGTCCAGCATTTAGATTAGGAAGATCTCCAAAGAAACTTCTTGTATGTGCTAACAAGTACAGGGCCTGGCACCGTCCATCGCTCCAATCAGCTGGTGGTTGCAGTTGCTGGGTTGGTTCTGTTTTCACTCCCGACTTCCACTGGATCCAATGGGTGTTGCAGTCCAGCCTGGTTCTGCCCAGCACATACTTGGCCCTCACATAAACCAGCGGGAGCTGCAGCCTAGGTTGGAGCGACCCACAATAACCCCCACCAGGCCCACTCCCTACCCTGGTTTGCCAGTAAGTGTAGCAGTAATCCAGTCTGTCCCACACCCCATTCCACCCCAGCCGCTATCTTAGTTATCTTAGTTTTATGTCCTGTGAAAGTGGTAACCCAAGAGGGATGAGCCCACTATTTCCCTCCCAGGCCTCTCCCACTCCCAGATTCCAGTTGATGCTGCGTCTAAGCCCAAACAACCCTTGCCCACTTTAATTTTGCTTGCACCAGTAGGAATAATCCGCCGAGTCCGGCTTTTCCCTGATCTGGTCCGCATGAGGCGCACAGGTGTGGTAGCTCTGCCTAGTCTGGTCTGCCCCCATCCCAGCCCATGCTCTCCTGCGGAAGTAGCTGTCCTGCAAAGGAACCCTCCCTTATTCCCCTGCCGGCTCTGCCCACTTCCTTTCTTGTTCTCAGGCTGGTAGGGCGCTGCGGTCGCTTCCGGTACAGGCAACCTCACCTCGGCATTCCATAATGTGCACTAGTCTTTGTTGCGACCAACCCTAGGTCGACCCACACTGGTGCCTGGATTTGCCAGTGGATAATGTGGACAGATTCAGCCTGGTCTTGCCCCCACATCAGCCAATTGTATGCCAGTGGGTAGCTTTCCATGGCCTTTTCTGGGCTGTTTCCTATCATGTTTCTTGCGTTTACCTGCCAGGTCTGTGTCCTGCCAGAGGAGTTGCCCAGGCTCCTCCATCAGAATCTCTCCCAATGCCAGGTTTCACGCTTACCAGTGGGTCCATGAGCCAACCCTACTCAGTCCACCTCCTGTAATAACAGGAACTGCTAAGTTCACACAGCTTCTTAGCAGCAAACTCTGGATTCAATCCTAGGAATTCAGGCTCCACAAAGTACAAATTACACTTCCAAGAAATTTAAAGACAGAATAACCAATATTATCATTCTATTGGCTATTGCTATATGAACACTACATTGAGACTCCTGTAGATGTCTGTCAAAATTACAATTTTTATATATAGGCATGTTTCAGAGTCTACATTAGATGAACTAAAATGTATTTTTCTGAATGAAGAAATTCATCAGCAGACATTAGTCAATTTGTTAAGTTGTTTATCCTTGCATTTTACAAATACTTATTGAGCACCTCACACATATCAACAGGGAACCATGAGTTTTATATCTTAGAACCTTATAATGCAAAAGTCATGATCTGTGACAGATCATCAATGGTTTACTCTTTTATCTTACACAAAATTCTCTCCTTTCCCTCAGAAGCTGAACTATTTTAGCAAACCTTGCAAAGTCATAGGTGCTCATATTGATTATACCAATGATTCTGTAACAAGTACAATTAGCAAGGAATGAGAGAAATCTGTAAAGCAGAGCCTAAATGTTTTTGTAATCACAAATCTACAAAGTTTATGCATGACTATTTAATTTTTACTTCAACATTCTTATGTTCAACCATATTGCAATATCCCATCTGCAGTTAAGATGCCCAAATAACCCATTGGAGTGCCAGATTTTTATTCCCAGTTTTGGTTCCTATTTCCAATTTACTCGGAGGCAATGGAGACCATTAAAGAAACTGTACTGCTGGCAACATGAAAGACCTAGACTAACTATCCTTTCTCACAACCTGGGCCTGCTAACTTACACTGTAAACACACCCTGAGTGTAAAAGAATTAACAGTCTCCCCCGAAATACTAGGCTGTTATAATAGATATTAATCCCCTAATGCCTTTGCAGGCCTTTTAATTATTAAATTCCAACTGTCCCCAAAACTATACAGCATTAAACAGCTCTTTTAAGACAGACATGCCTAGACAGCAGTCTGTACAATACAATACATTTCAGCATTATCTGACTTATTTACAATACTGATGATTTGTAACACCATGGCCAGAATTTCCCAAATCCATTATATCTGCTACCCATTTGTTTCACTTATTTTGAAAAATTACAAATGACAGAACATGCCTGAAAGCAGATAATCTACATCCATTTCACCAAGGAAGCTTCAATGAGAAACAAACCACATTTCTAGAAGACTTAGGAAAACTTTCAGTGAATAATTGACAGGGACAACAAACAGCAGACTAAAATCCAGCCTAGAGTGGAAAACAAAAAATTCTGTCAGGCCTACCCCAGTGTCCTAGCCAGGGAACACAATCTTGCTGACATTGTGGTGTAGTACACTAAGCCTCAGCCTGAGGAGTTCTTGCCACAGGGTCTGGGAAGCAACATCACAATCCCAGGCATCACCTTGGATGTCCTGCAAGAACTGGGGCCATCTGCTCTAGGACTCCAGGACTGTGCTGGTGGTGGTACTGTGACTCCTGAAGTAGCTGGCTCTCCCCTGTGTCAACCAGAGGGCTCTGCCTACAACCCACTGCTGCAGACTGCTTACTCAGTTCATATCTGGAATAACTGGCCTTCAACCTGAGAGAAGTGCTTAGGTAAAGAGCACACTGCATCCTGCAGCACTGTGACAATTGGTACTATTAGCACTGCATTCCTCAGAGTAATTGGCACAGAATCTATAAGACTAAGGGAAGAATGTGCTGTTTCAATCAAAAACTGCTCGTGTACAACCCTCTGCATTGTCCCTTAGTCACTCTGTGCAATTGGATAAAGTCCCTTTAATATCTCCAAGGCTTGGGAATTGGACTTTCGGTGCTAAGGATTAGGGTTATTGAGTCCCACATTGCCAAAACTTGGGGTATCGCCATCCACATCATACAGTCTGTAAGCCATAGTCATTGGAGCAACAGGCTTAGCATCACTCTTGCTTATTTAGCAGGAAAAGGGGGAAAGGGCCTCTGTGTCCTATAGCATCAGAAACATGACTACAAATTAAAACAAACAAACAAAAAATTGACACCCAACACCCCGGGGACTAAAAAATACACCTGTGGAATGTCCTGCCCACTCCTGTAATATGACTGCCTCCACATACGGCTGCAGACTAGGTAAGTGTGGCTCTTGCAGACAATGCAGACATTGATTAATGGAGAAGAAATCAGTCAGGAGTTACATTGTGAGAGTCAAGTATAACCAAAGCCCAATCAACAATTCAAGTCACAGCCATCATTCAAAAAAGTCTTTTCCAGTGAAACCTATTCTAATCAAAATGATCATGGCAGTTTTGGGGTTCTCCATTCCAAGCTGGTGAGCAGTGGCACATTGTCGGTTCAGGGTCCAAGAGCGGGTTGGGGGCGCCGAAGGTCATAGGCCTCAGTGAGGAAGTGGACATGGAGACCAGAGAGCCCAGGACACTGGGATGGGGAGAGGGCCAGATGTGCCAGGACAGGTAACTGTGGCCACATCTTGTCATAGAGAAAGAACAGGAAGAAAAAACAACACGCTAAAAAAAAAAAAAAAAAGTTTAGCCACATGCACCATATACACTGCACCAACTGGGTGTGGTGCGTGCCCAAAGACAAAGCCAGCAAGAAGTTCATCAACCAGAACGTAGTGGAGGCCAGAGCTGTGAGGGATATCTCGGAAGAGAGCATGTTCAACACATACATGATTCCCAATCTGTACGTGGAGCTGCGCCATTCACAGCCACGTGGTCAGAAGCTGATCTCGTGAAACCTGCTAAGAATGGACCCCACCACCCTGATTTCAGACCTGCTCATGCTGCTCCACGACCTCCACCAAAACCCATGTAAGCAGCATGGTCTTTAAGGGCTGAAGAAAAATTGTCCTCTAGAAAAATAAAATGGAAATTTGTGCTTAAAAAAAAGCATGGCAGATATACTTATGTCAGTGCAAGAACATAGGAAACATGAGAAAATAAAGTAGTATGATTACTCTAAGAGAAACCAGTCATTTTCCAGAGATAGACATTGATCTGTATGAAATCTAGACAAGTCCTGAAAAAGAATTTAAAATAATGATCATAAGGAAAATGCAATGCAACAGACTGCAGACAAACAGATAAAAGAAGTGATGAACTGCAACCACAGTAGCCAGACCCAAGCTGACACAATGATTGGGAATGGGAGCATCCTCAGCTGCAGCTTAACCAGCTGCACCACACTGCCTGCCCATGAAATTCTCATCTTAACACACCTTTCTAGGCAATTCCCCAAGTCCTTGTCCTTTCTTCGTACACTGAACCTTGGTCATAAACCTCTATTCTGATGATCCTGTTACTGCTATTCTTCTTACAACTCGAACTTTAACTTTTAAATATATTCTTATCTTCTTCCATTGGGTATGGGTGCTAATTCTATTTTTTTTTTCTGTCCACTAGGTACTCACTCTAGTTTTACTTCCTTTCTCTACTATTAAAATATATCTAGGTGATTACAAATAATGCAGAGCTCTTGGATTAGAATCAAGAAACCTAAGTTAATATTTCATTTCTGCCCAGTCCTACACCTATATAAGCCATTATACACTGTTTGAATTTCAGGATTCCCATCTGAATAACCATATGAATTGTGTATTAAACACATGTTGGAGTGTAATAAAAGATATTTCATTAGTCTTCAAGATGCTCTAAAATTCTAAAATCCTATGTGTTTTTCATTCTGTCTACAGAAAAGTGGAAATATTTTAAATAGAAGAAGAATGAAAAAATCAGGACAGAAGAAATAATAAAATTAGAGAACATAGTAAAGAAATCAAAGGAATATGAGAGTCATGCAAAAATGAGTTAAAAATACACTTCATTATAGTAAAGCTGAAATATAAGCCAGTAGATGAAGCAACTACCAAACTGAAATACAAGTAGACAAATCAACTAGAAATATCCTATAACCACATGCTATCTATAATGAACACAACTATATGTAAATATCTCTCACTAACAGTAAACTAGTTCCTCCTTAGAGCTTACCTAATACTGCTTATGTTCATGCTTATGACCTGTGATCCTGGAAACAAATCACAGATCTGTCCTAAAAGCTAACATCATAGAAACACACTGGTGGCCACTGTAAGCTGTCAGTATAAAAATCTCTAAGGCAGTTATACATAAGTGACTTTCAGAATTTATCTGAGTTGTAGCTGTGTCTTCACCCAATGCTGCACAGGTCATTGTAAATCTAGCCTAAGGATCAAAAGAATGTATTCAGGAGCAAGGCTGACCACCAACAAATGGCTCAGAGACTTGTTAACTATGGAATTCTGAATTCTGGGCCAATTAATCCACTATGCTGAACCACAGTTGCTTAATTAGCATAAAAACTAATTATAATAACCTATCCTTTTCAAAACTACTGTCATCACTATGAGAAATCACCATTGTTAACCACATTAAACAATATGTAACTCAGATGACAACAATCAATAAATAATGAATTTTTCATCTCTGCTTTCCTTTGTAAGATAGACACAAAATATTCTGAAAACTGTGGTAGCGATTTCTCATTAGGGTTTTTTATGGAAAACAGATCACTTAAGTGTACAAACACATTATGGTGCCTGCTCTGGGAAACAATGGCCTAGACATTCCATATTCTAAGAAAAAGGTGCTACTCAACACAAAAATATAAGAAAGAAATTGATTTTTACAACATCGTATGAACTTGACAGCTAATTTCCAGCAAATAGTATTTTCCAGCAGGAAACACAAGAATTTCAAATGACAACACTCCATGCAGGTCTAGGCTAAGATGTGAGATCCATGTGAAATATTTATTTTTTTTCTCATCTTATTCATCAGGGAAGAGATTTTCTATCCACTCTTACACCCCCACATATCTTGCACAGTGTGGGCTGAACTCAATGGATCTCCCACACGGATGGCAGAGATACAGGACTTGAATCTTCATGCTGCTTCCCTGGCTGCTCACAAGCAGGAAGGTGGTGCTGGGACTCAGACTCAGCACTCCTGCCTGGGAAATGGCTGTTCCAGGAGGCATCTTAGCCTCTGTGCCAAATATCAACCTCAGGATGATTTGTTTGTTATTTTGGCAAATAAACCTTCAGAATGCTTTTGAGTTGATTCTCAGTAATTTCTTTGTAGCATAAAATTAAAAGCAATTTATCAAAATTATTGAGAAGAATTTGGGTTTCCTTCTTGTACTTTTCTCAGTTTGTGTATTCCAAGTTTCACCCATCAGCAAATTCATTTTTTGACAATCTGCCTAGTTTATTCTAGTCAATACCCATTTCAGTTGCAACATCATTTTGCATTAATACGAAAAACAACCAGTATCAAGTTCCAAATTCTTCTGTGTTATTAGGTGGCTTCTAAATTTCCTATTAAGTTCCATCATTTGTGTTTTCAGTAAGCAGCAAGTGATTACTTTGTGCAACGTTGATAGCACATTTTGAATTCCATAACGGCAACTAATGTTCTCACAAGAGTAAAGACAAACGGTAGAGGTAACAAAGAATTGTAAAACCCTGTTATGCCTATTTTGTTTATGTAAAGTAGATAAACACCCAAGCAGCTGACAGAGCCACCTGAGCCCCGGCATCCTCAGTCACAGAATTGTCCCTGGCCGGGTTAGCACCCAGCCCTGCAATACCCTCCCCGGCTAGCAGTCCCCATTACCAGGTCTGGTCTCCATGATTCCTGCCTCTCGTCCTGATCTTCGGGAGCTGTTGTTCTGTTCCTTCATCCCCCTCGTTGGCTGCTGCAGGTGGTTTCCTGATATCCTCCTCTGGGAAGCGATCCCCGGACTGTGATTTCACCCCACTCGCCATCCTTACTTTGGATGACATTCAACAGATGCTCGCCCTTAAATGGAGAAAAAAACCTGCTACAATCAATCCTCCCCTGCCAGCACATGATTAAAAAGCCCTGAGAGCAAACAGAGCACATAACAACTCCGAAGAGGTCAGCCCCAATGAACATGTCAGTGTTGACTTTACAAGAATAGGGATTTGAAAAACAGTTCCACAAGGATGAGGCCATCCAGCGGATGTGGGAAAACTGTAGGAAATCCGTCCCATTTTCTACTCTGTATGCTGCCTTTTATATTTGGTGGGAGGCCCCTCACGGACAAACAAAGACTGAACTGAGGAAACCATTAGTGCTCTGGGATCTAACCCTTGCAGTCTTTAGTATATTTGGTGCTGTTTGAACTGTGCATCTATGGTGTATATTCTAATGACCAAAGGTTGAATGCTGTTAGTTCCTGGTCAGAGTTCAGACAGTTTTTACAATGGACCTGTCATCAAATTCTGGACTTAGACATTTGTCCCAAGTTAAGCAGCAGAACTAGGAGAAACACTCCATTATTCTAAGGAAGCAGAAGCTGATCTTGCACTGATTTCATGACGTCACTGTGTTCCTATTCTCCTGGTACTCCTACAAAGACGTGATGGCCGGGGACAGATGGTTTGTGGGCATGAACAACAATGCACTTGCCGCTGGCTATGCCTTGTGGGCTGAGGGTTTCTGAGTTTTTCAGGAGTTTTCTGTGTTCTTCACCTTGTCTCAGATCATGCAGATGCTGATGGGTTGTCATTAACTACCTGGTCTTCCACTGGATGAAGCACATCAATACTCATGCAACTCAACTCCCTTGTGCTCTTCTGCCATTTGGTCTTTGAGGCTTATATTGACAAAATGTCAATCAAAAACAATCAAAATTGAATAGTGTTTGGCATGGTGGAGGAAGCCATAGCCTGGGTCACCCAACTAGTAACCAAAAAAGAAAATGTCACAAGGAATCACACATGGTGCAGCTACAAACGAAACAAAACACATGGGCAAACACACAACCCAAGGCAGCTGAGCGATGACTGGGCTGAGTCCAACAAGTTAAGGTTGTGGGGCATTATTATTTCAAATTGCTGCAAGTGGTTCTCCAATTGTACCAACAGCACTTATTGAAAAGACCAGCCTTTCTCCTTGGCTTATTTTCAGTTGTCCTGTCAAAGATGAATTGGTTGTGTATGTTTGGGCTCCATTCTGGGGTTTCTATTCTGTACCACCGTTGTTCCTTTTTGTACAGATACCTCACTATTTTGATTACCACTGCCCTGTAGTATGTCTTGAGATCTGGAACTGTGATTTCTCTGGTACTATTTTTAATCTACAAGGTAGCTTTGGCTATTCTTGGCCTCTTGTGTTTCCAGATAAGTGTTTGCATCGTCCTTTTTATTTCTGAGAAGAATTTTGTTGGGATTTTGATTGGGATTGCATTGGATCTGTAAATCATGCTTATGTGGACATTGTGATTTATATGGATTCTACCATTTCAGAAACACAGTAAATTTCTCCATCTTTTAATGATTTATTCTATTTTTTAAAATGTTCTGTAATTGTTATCATAGAGGTCTGTCATGACTTTGGGTGGGTTTATTCCAAGGTATATAAGGTTCTTCTCTGCTGTTTTATCTCTTTCTAAGATTTATTTTATTTTATTATTGGAAAGGCAGATATACA
Organism: Ochotona curzoniae; assembly: GCF_017591425.1. Lineage (NCBI taxonomy): Eukaryota > Metazoa > Chordata > Mammalia > Lagomorpha > Ochotonidae > Ochotona > Ochotona curzoniae. Next base: position 62,118 of record NW_024466448.1, read on the forward strand.
AAGAAAAGGAAGGAAATACAGAATAAATGGTCTTCCATCCTCTGGTTCACTCTCCAAGTGGTTGTAATAGCTGGAGCTGAGCTGATCTGAAGCCAGGAGTTTCTTCCTGGTCTACAATGTGGATGCAGGTGGCTTTAGGCCACACTCTACTGCTTTTCCAGGATATAAACAGGGAGTTTTATGGGAAGTGGAGTAGCCAGGACATGAGCCAATACCTTGTATCCTGGCAAATACAAGGGTGAGGATTTAGCCACTAGGTTATTATGCTGGGTCCATTCTCTGCTATTTTAATTGGGACTGCTCTTAGAAGTTCTTTCTCAGCCATAGAGTTGTGTACACCAAGGCCATTAATTTATGTTCATTGATTTTGTACCCTAATACTTTGCCCAATGCTCTTACAAGTTCTACAACTCTTTGATTGGGTCTTTTGGTTCTCCCATGTAATCTGTGAACAGGGATAATTTGACTTCTCACTTCCACATTTAATCCCTTTAATTTTTTTTCTTTCTTAATAGCATTAGCTAGGACTACCAATACTATACTTTCAATGATGACAGTGGACATTCTTATCTAGTTGCAGATCTTACGGGGAAGCTTAGAACCCTTCCACATTCAATATGATGCTGCTCTTCAGTTTTTCATAAGTTGCTTTGTATTATAGAATGCTCCCCTTGTTCCTTTCTTTCTTAGAGTTTTTATCATGAAATTGTATTAGGTTTTTGCAAATGCCTTCTCTGCAATTATTGAGAAAATCATGTCATTTCTATTCATTTGGCTGATGTGGTATATCTCATTTATTGATTGGCATGTGTTAAACCACCTCAATTTTCCATATGGTCTGTGTGAATTATCTGTCTGATACATTTGTGCCTTCTGTTAGGTAGTATTTTGTTGAGTATTTTTTTCTATCTCTTTTTATTAGGGATATCAGTCTGTAATTCTCCTATCGTGTTTATGGTTTTTATATTAGTCATGTTGGTTTAACATTAAGAATTTGGAAAGATTGTCTCTATTGTTTGGAATAGCTTTTGGAGGATGGGTGTAAGTTCTTGAAATATTTGGTAGAACTCAGCAGTGAAGCCATCAAGTCTTAAGATTTTCTTTATTGGGAGGGGTTTAATTATTGACCAATCTTCATCCTGGTTATAGGTCCATTTAGGTATTTTTCTTTTTCCTTTTAATTGCAAAATTAGATATACAGAGAGGAGGAGGGATAGAGAGGAAGATCTTCCCTCTGACGGTTCACTCCCCAAGTGACCACAATGGCCAGAACTGCTCAAATCCAAAGCCAGGAGCCAGAAACTTCCTCCAGGTCTCCCATGCGGATGCAGGGTCCCAAGGCTTTGGGCCGTATTCAGCTGCTTTCCCAGGCAACAAGCAGGGAGCTGGATGGAAAGTGGGGCTGCTGGAATTAGAACTGGCACCCATTTGGGATCCTGTAGCATTCAAGGTGAGGATTTTAACAGCTAGACCACTGAGCCCAGGACCACACTTAAGTTTTTAATTACGTCATGATTCAGTTTTGCTAAATCATATGTGTCCAGAAAGATATCCATTTCTTCTAAATCTTTTGATTTGCTGGCATATAGTTGCTTAAAGTAGTTCCTAATGCTTCTTTGCTTGCACAAGGTATCTATTGTATTTTTCCTTTTTCATTTCTGATTTTATTAATTTGTGTCTTCACTCCCTTTTTCATTAGATGGACTAGGAGTATATCTATTTTGTTATTTTTTTCAAAGATCCAGCTCTTTAATTGATCTTACACATTTTTCTTTTTGTTTCTCTTTGGTGTGTTTCTTCATTTTTCACTCTTTCTGCTAATATTGGGTTTATTTTTCTGCTGCTTCCCTAGCTCCTTCAGATTGTTCAATTTCCAAGTATTTGCATATTTCCTGGGGCTTTTCAACCTATTATTCTCCAGTTTCATTCCATGATGGTGGGAGAAGATTCTTGGTATAAATTTGTATTTGAAAAAAGTTTGCTGAGGGATGTTTTCTAGTCTGTAATGAGATCAATGCTGGAAAAGGTGCTGTGCATTCTATGACTGTAGGAGTAAAGGTTCTGTAGATATTAAGTCCATTTTTTCAGTTGTGTGGGTGAGTTCTGCTGTCTCCTTACTGAATTTTCCTCATTTGTGTCCACTGGATTTAGTGTGATGTTAAGGTTCCCCAGCAGTATTGTATTGGGAGTCTATATCTCTCTGTTTCACATAGCTGGGTGTGCTGGAATTGATTGCACAATATATTTGTTGCCATTATTTAGTTGTACGTTGGCTCTTCCATGACATTCACCTCATCTGAGAAATCCCTGAGTCCTTTGCAGTGGTGTAGACACGTCCTGGATAACCCGACTCCTGAGATGGAAACAGCGAGGCGTTCCCTGTGCTTTAGACTGGCGCAAGATGGAAGTTCTCTTGATGACTTGTGATGATGAAGACATTCCTGTGCTCCCAGATGTCACTGGCTTTGCTGAATGAGTGTTTAAAGTTAGCATCTTGTCTTCAGTTTGGGGCAGTGAGTGGAAACAAGTTGGCAGTCCAGAGAACTGTTCTGTTCTGACTGCATTTTGTAGCTCGATCTACAGATCATTGTCATACTTGGAGCAATCTGTGGTACTTCTCTAAGAATGCAGAGAAAAATGTAGTGGTACACATAGTTAGGTTCTGAGAAGAGCTGATATTCTATGTTGATTGGATGCTTTAACCATTAAGATTATATAATTATTAAGAACTAAGAAATATTTTACTTGTGAAATTCAGTATCAGTCATTAAAGTTCTGATTCATGGAAAAATACATATATATATATTTATATATTTATTTAGTGGATCAACTAATGCTCAATTAATGTCATGGCCTTCATCTCTTTTAATAGTTTTCCAATAAAAATCTGTATTATCTGCTATTAGAATGGCTATATCAGCTGATTTTTTTCCCATTAGCCTGGAATGTCTTTTTCCATCCTTTCACTTTGCTTCTATGTATTTTTGTTGCTGATATGTACTTTATGTAGGCAAAAGTAAATGATCCTCGTTTTGTCTTTTTAATCTGGCTTGATAATCTACAGTTATGATTGATGAATTTAAGTCATTTGCAATCATGGTTCATATCAACAGATGAATTGTTCTTGCCATTTTAGCATTGTGTTTCTCATTGTTTGATTTAAGTTTCTTTTGTGGTTTCACCGAGATGCTTCCCACTTTTTCATTCTTTTGCTATGGTAGATCCCCTTTTTTTCTATAGATAGCACATCTCTTAGCAAAATTTGTAGGGCTGGTCTATTAGGCGCAAAATTTTTAAGTTTTGGATTGCTTTGTACATGTTTTATTTCATGTCCAAACATGAATGAAATCTTTGCTGGGTATGTTATTCTGAGCTGACTGTTCTTCGTTTTTCCTTGCTTGTTTATTTATATGTTGTTTTTGGTTTTTATCTTTTAGGATCTGAAATATGTCACTCCATTTTCTTCTGGTCAGTGGTGAGAAGTCAGCTGTGAGTCTGATTGGTGCTCCTCTATAAGCTGCCCAACATTTCTTGTATGAACGTTTGTGTATTTTTTTATGGCCAACTGACGAGTATTCAACTGTGATGTCCCATGGTGGAGATCACTTTTGGTCATGTTTCTTGGAGCTTTCTGTCCTTCTTGTATTTGGGTTTCCGTTTCTTCCCTTGTGTAAAGGAAGTTCCCAAATTTTTAATTTAATACATCTTTTAATTCAGATTCTCCTTCCCTGCATTCAGGGACTCTTAAGAACCACATAGTTGGCCTTTTGATGGTTTCACATAGTTTCCGGATATTTTTCTTAACTTTGCTCAGCTCCTCTAACAGATTTCTTACTAGGCATTTTTGTCTGTATTTCCTTCTGGCTCTTAGGCTATTTATTTTGCCTCACTGATCCTGGCCTGTGTGAGGTGAGGACTTTAGCTGCTAGGCTATTGCGCCGGGCCCTTAAGTACAATCTTGAGGGTGATTTATGTCCAAGAAAATACTTTGTTTGTAACAGGAAAACCACATATCCTCTTTCCACCGCCAAAGTGTCAGATTCATGCTGCTACTGGGAAGCTGCAAACCTCCACCTGCCTTAACCTCCATCACAACCAGATGCCCCTAGAACAAGTAAGGGATAATTCCAGGAGAGAGCAAGCCATTGTGACTCCTACTACCATGGTAGTACTGGACCAAGGCCATGAGCCTGCTCTATGACAACTAGGGAATTTCCCAGGGCTACTTGGAGATAATTGTTATGGCAGTCAAGATTCAATCTAAGAGGTCCACATCTGAGGAAATACACTCCAAAGTTCATACCACAGGGTGCTGGAGGTCACAGCACAAATCCAGGCATCACCTGTGCATGCCCTGTAGGAACTGTGACTGTTGCTGATGGTGCTATAACCTCTGGAATAGCTTGTACTTAACTAGGAGCTAGAGAACTTTGCCACTATTTCTGTTTCAAACTGGTTACTGTCACTTTACAATGACTAATAAAAGTGCCATTTATCTTGTGAGTTTTGGGGAAGGAACACACTGTATCCCACAGCTCCAGGTCAGTGGCAGTCAGTATTATATTCCTCAGAGTCCTTAGAACAAACTCTGAAGTATTGAGGGAAGAATCTGCTTGCATATCATTTCCATAGGCTAACAAATGAAAATGTGGAGTTTTTAGGTGAATATTCTGTATTCACCACATAGGGCTTGGACAATGTCTCCTTAATACTTTCCAGGGTTAATAATTGGGTTGTTGGTGCTAAAAACCCCAGCATTATTCATGAGGAGATTCTATCCACATAATACAGTGTGAAGGCCACAGCTGTTTGTGAACGGACCCAGTGTCACTCTTGCTTGCACCTCAGGAAAAAGGAAAAGAACCTGTGTCCTATAGCATTAGAAACACAACAATATATATTTTTAAAAATCTGGTGTGACTGACATCCAACACTCTGGGGACCAAAAAGCATACCTTTCAGAGTTCATGCCCATATCAGTAATATGACAATGTCCCCAAACTGCTGCAGACTAGACAACTTGCTGACATTGTTTAACACTGAAGAAATCATTGAGAAGTCACAATGCTATGCTCAACTATAATTCAAATTAGCAACTCAAGTCAGATTCCAATCAGAAAACCTATTTCATAAGTAAAAAATTATTATTCCAGATGTTCAATTGCAAATATAAGAACACAGAAACTAGAAGAAATAAGGTAGAAAGACATGTCTAAGAGAGCCCAGTAGTTCTCCTGAGATACATTTTGATCTATAAGGAATTCATAAAATTCCTGTAAAAATATTTAAAATAATGATCCTAAGGAAAATAAGATGCAACAGAATACAGACATTGAGAGAAAGAGAAGTGAGGAAAACAATAGATAACCTTAATTAGAAAATAATCTGTAAAAAACACATTTTAGGGATGAAAACTGTTATCAATGAAGTAAAAAATTCCACTGGAGACCACCAGAGCAGAAAAGATGAAGCAGAGGAAAAAATTACTTTGGGGACCAGTTCTGTGGCATTGTAATTTAAGCCACTCTCTGCAGTGTCTGCATTCCTTAACACTTGTCAGCCTAGATATGGTCTCAACACATGACCGTACACATTACAGTGGGATTGGGTATATGCTGGGCTGGGCTAGACTGTAACCCTCACCAGCTAAAACTGGGGGTGGGCTGGCCCAGGCCAGGCTATAGCACCCACTAACAAATGCCAAGGTGAGGCGGGTCATCCCAGACTGGGCCAAAGAGCCCAACTAGTAGGAACCAGGGAGGGAGGGAGTAAAGCTGGTAGGGGGAATGCAGAGGGCCTCCCTGCTGGAACATCTCTCCCACTGGAGAGCATGAGCTGGGATGAGGGCAGACCAGACTGAGCAGGGAGGGCTACAACATCTGTGGGTCCCATGTGAGCCAAATCAGGGAAGAGCAAGGTTTCATTGACTGTCCCTACTAGTACAAACATAAAGCAGAATGGGTGAGGGTTGGTTGGGCTCTGCCACAGCATCAGATAGCAGATGCTGCCATCGGTGGCTAATCTGTCAAGTTAAACTACAGAACCACACGGAAAGTGCATGATCCGGGAGTGGGCCCAGCAGGGAAATAATGGGCACCTCCTTCTTGGGTTACCACTTCCAATGGAGAGCATGAAAACTAGGACTTGGGGCAGACATGGCTGGACAGAACAGCACCCACCAGCATGTGTGTGGGCTGGATAGTGGGCTGGTTGGGTTGAACTAGGCTTCAATGCCCATTGACATGTATGAGAGCTGAATGGGATGTGGGACAGACTGGACTAGTCTACTGCACCTACCAGCAAGCACAGAAACCAGGACAGGGGGCAAGCCTGGTGGGGGTTATTATGGGTCGTTCTACTAGGCTGCAGCTCCCACTAGTTTATGTGAGGATTGAATGTGTGCTGGGCAGAATCGGGCTGGACTGCAACACCCATTTGTTCCTGTGGAAGGCAGGGCTGGAAACCGAACCAACCCAGCAATTGCAACCACCAGCTGATTGGGGGCAATGGTCTGTGCCAGACCCTGAACTGGCAAGTACACACAAGAATCTGGTCTGGGATCACCTCAGACAAAGTTTCTTTGGGGATCTCCCTAATCGAACTGCCAGACTCAGAACCCTAACCATGAAGAGAAGTGCAGGTTCCATGGTCTGTCATGGAGTGCAAGTGTCAGAACCAAGCCTCCTCAGAGGCTCAGATGGAGCAGTGGACAGCATAACCAGGTGCACATGGAGGATATGGCAGTTCATTGGAACCTGCAGAGGATAAATGGCACCACAACAGAGCACAGAACAAATCAATCAACTACCCCAGCCATATGTTGGCAGTGAAAAACCTGGGCAAACAGAGACTCTAAGGTGGACTATGTCAATCAGTGGATTCTGAAGCAACTTCATCATGCTTGGAATGGCTAGATTAGCAGCAATTCATAACTGGTGAACTGTCAAAACCACTTGAGCAAGACCTCGGAACATGCCCCACATCAGGGACCTGGGATGGGTGGGAGACTGGGTGGGGCTTCTCCCTTTATCTCCCCCTTTGCACCAGATACAGGGAAAAAAATGTGGAAATAATAGTCTTACCCACTTTCCTGTAGCCCTTGACCCTATGTGCCCTAATTAACTATGTAAAGATTGTCAAAAATAAAGAAAAAAATGAGAAAAAAAAAAAAAACCCTGATAGCCTGAGTCCTGGCTGCTCCACTTCCAATTCAAGTGCCTGCTAATACACCCAGGGAAACAGCAGAGGATGGCTCAAGTATTTGGGCACTTGTACCAACTTGTGAAACCTAGAAGTTCTTGGTTCCTTACTTTTTTCTGGCCTATCCCTAGACATTGAAACCATTTGGATAGTAAAAGAAATGATGGAAGACCTCTTCTCCCCTCCCTCCATAACTCTGCCTTTCAAATTAAAAAAAAATATATATATTAAAAAAAAAAAACACAGGAATTTCTACTATGGAAGAAAGACTTTGAAAATAACTCAGACAAAAATTAAAAACCAAAAATAATGATGAAGACTTGCATGAACAATACCATTAAATAAATAGTTATATTGGACAGGCAACTGCCTTTGTACTGGTGCAGGCAAGATCATTGGGGCCTGGAGGTGTGGGCATGTAGGAGGCTTGTGCCATCAGGGACATGTTGGGGGTTTGGGGGTTCACACTCAAGCAGGCAGAGCGAGTCTGGGGATTTCGCCACATGCTTGGTCCCAGATGGGGTGTGGGAAGAGGAGTGGAGAGCCCTGGTGTGATGGTGGAACAGGCTTGGGAAACTTTGAATGTGCTTAGATCTTGGGTGTGTGGAGGGGTAGGATCACAGGCCAGCATGTGTGTCAGGAGCTTGGGACCTTAGTGGGCAGGCAGAGCTCTAGCCAGCAAGCCACCTCATCAGAATACTGGGCTTAGGAAGGCTGGGCTGGGGAACCTATGCGCTCCCAAGTAGAGGAATTGTGGATTGCTCATGGATAGGGGTAAGGGAATGTGTGGGAAGGGGGACCACTGAGGGGAGAGGAATGACTTCTGAGGGACTTTCATTGAGAGGCCACTGTGCTTGCATGTAAACAAGGGCACTGAGACCAATCAGTTTCAAAGGGGCAATTGGAGAACCATCCTGGGTCAAACCAATGCACCCAACAATGTGGGACAGCTGAGTTGGGCTAGTTAGCATGGACCATCACTGTCTACTGCTCACCAATGCAAACTAAAGCTAGGGCTGGGGGCCTAACTGGCAGGTCTAGATCACAGTACCCACCAGTGAGTGTCATAATGGGACCAGTAATATTAGGCTAGACTATGATACTAACAAGCATGCAAGAAAACCAGGTTCTTGGGGGCAGATTCTGTGGGGGATATATAGGCTCATCCCTTTGGATCTGCCATACCAGCTGGTTTACTCAAGAGCAGGGTAAAGAAAAGGGCTGAGCTAGGCATGACCATGGAACCCTCTAACACTCATGAGTACTGGGGTTGGGAACAGACTAGGCTGGTTCAGGCTGTAGCACCTGCAGCTGCACCCAAGAAAGAGTATAGACAGGCAGGGCCACAATCCACCAGCTCATGCAAAAGAGAGAGGGGAGGAGACTATGCCAGGTGAGGGCCTAGAACGTGCTGGCACATGTGATATCTGGGTCTGGGAGTGAGACTGGTGGTGGTAACTTGGGAAACTCCCCTGGTGGGCCATCCTCCCAGTGAGAAGCATGTGATTCAGGCCTGGATATTGGTCAGGCTGAGCAAGGCAGTACTACTCATTGGCAAGTGTCTAGGTTGCTTGTTTGGGGGCTGGGGTGAGTGGGCCAGGCAGGGAAAACCCAAACCAGAGCACACTGGCATATGCAGGAACCACAATAGGGTGTGGGCCATGCAGAGCTAGGCTAGGGCATCACACTTACCAGTTTGCAAGAGACACGGATGGAGAAAAACTGAGCAAAGCACCTACCAGCAAGAGTTAGGACTGAAGTTGGGTTGGATCAGGCAAGGCCACAGCATCTGATGGAAAAGCCCAGGATGGGGAATGGGCTATGCCAGGCTGAGTCAGAACAACCACTGGCATGTGCAAGATTTGTGGCTTGGAACAGGCCTGGTTGGGGAGCTAAGGAGACAGTCCACCCAGGTTGTGGTTCCCATTGGAGAGTACAAGAGCTGGGTGCAGAGATCTGGGCTGGACGTAACTTCAGTATCACTTGGCATGGATGTAGACTGGATCTGGGGTAAGACAGACTGGGCTAGATTCCAGCATCCACTGGTGCTTGTGAGAAGCAGGGTAAGTGTAGGACAGACTGGGCTAGGTCTCTGCACCCACTGAAAAAATGTGAGAGCTATGTCTGAGTGTGTACCAGGCATGTCTATGCTGTAGCACTCAAGACTAAGAACCAGAATGGGTGTGGACCAGTCAGGGAAGCCACTGTTATTGCCAGGAAAGGAGGTGGACCAAGTCATCTTGTGCCAGGGACATACCAGTATGAGCAAAGTCTGCAACTTGGACAAAACCTGATAGAGGAGATTGAGAAACTCTTCTATCAGAACACAGTCCATGCAAGTAAATGTAATAACCAAGGCTGGGAGCAACCCAGACAAGACCAAGTTATAACACCTGCTGACATACATGGGGCAGGCCAGGCTGAGCCAGTTCATAGCATCTACTGACAGATCTGAGAACCAGGACAGTATGCATGACAGGCTAGTTTGGGCTACAACACCAGCCAGTTAACATTAGGGCCAGGACTAGGGTCTGTCCAGGATTCCCCAGCTAAAGTACCTACCAGCATGAGCTGGAACGGGGGCAGACTATGCTGAGCCAGACAATACCCTAGAGCAAATGTTGAGGTGAGGCGGGCTATGCCAGTCTGGACCACAACTCCCATCAGAACACAAAAGTTCTGAGATGGTGGGAGGAGCTGAGCTTGTCAGGAACTGCAAGAACTCCACTGTTAGGCCCCTGCTCTTGCTAGTAAGCATGAGAACTGAAACAGAGGCAGACCAGGTTAGGCAAGGCTATAGCACCTGTTGCCCCACATGTGAACTGGGCTGGGGAAGAGCCAGGCTAGGCTAAGCAACTGTATCCACTGGTATGCATGCATAAAGCAGAGAAACTGCAGGCTGGTTGGGCTTTGCCACATCATCAGCTGTCAGTGCTGGGACTGGGAGCAAGTCTTGCTAAGCTAGACTACAAAACCACCTGGAAAGTGAAAGATCTGGGACATGGAGTGGACCTTGCAGGAAAACTATGGGCACTTCCCTGATGAGCTGTAGCTCCCACTGGTGAGCATGAGAACCAGGACTTGGGGAGGGCCTGGCTAGAAATGATATAGCACCTGCTGGAATGAGTGTGGGCTGTATAATGGGGTAGGTTGGTCTGAACTAGGCTCCAATACCCATTGATCTGTACAAGAGCTGAATGGGATGTGGGAAAGACCAGACCAGTCTGCTATACACACTGGCAAGCAAAGGAACCAGGGCAGCGGGGGTTGGAGGTGGGGCTGGTGGGTTATTGGGAGTTGCTCTTACTGGGCTGCAGTTCCCATGGCGTACATGAGTGGCAAGTGTGTGGTGGGCAGGGTTGGACTGGGCTATAGCATCCATTGTTTTGAGTAAGAGATGGGTCCAGAGACAGAAATGACCAAGCAATTGCAACTACCAGTGCATGCATAGGCTGATGAGGATGAGACATACTAAGCCAGACCCCATACTGTCAAGCACCCACAAGGATCTAGTCTGTGACCATTCAGACAGAATCTCTTTAGCAACCACCCCTCCTCCCCCAACTGAACCACTGGACTCAAGACCCCAACCGTGGGGTGAACTTCAGGATCTGTGGTCTGACAAGAGCATGCATTTGTCAGAACTGGGCCTCTTCAGTTGCTAGAATACAGCAGTGAACAGCATATCCAGATGTCACAGAAGATATGGCAGTTCACTGGGGCCTGCAGAGTACATCTACCACCATAGCAGAGGATGGAGGGCAGAATAAATTAGATAACTACCCAGCCAAGCACTGATAGCGTATATCTGGATGTATGAAGATTCTAAGATGTACTATGTCAGCCAGTGGACCTGGAAGGAGTTCCATATCCTTGGAGCAATTAAATCAACAGCATTTCAGAACTATTGAAACCACTTAAGCAGAAACCTCAGCACATGCTCCATATTGTGAACCCCAGGATGACGTCAAGTGTCTGTTTCCCATCCATGTATACCGGATGCTAAGTGTGGCTTCTTCCCTTCTCTCCCATCCCCACCTCACCCCAGATACAAGAAGAAAAAGAATATTGGAAACAATGTTCTCATCCACTATTCCCTAATCCTCAACCCTTCCCTCCATAATCAGTAGTCCACATGAGCATGCATCTTTCTCAACTATTTAAGCATCATCAAAAATATCTTTTAAAGAAATAATTATAAGGATATCTAAAGGAGAAGAGAAGAAAAAGCCTGAAATAATAATTAAAACTGCTCAAGTTTGAAACATATATGGGCAAAATGAGAGGATCATAAAAGCTGTAAGAAAAATATGTAAAGTAACCTATAAGGGAAAATAAATTAGATTAACAAAGACTTCTCAAAATGAAACCTTACAAGCCAGGAAAGAATGAATAACATAGTCAAATCTTGAAAGAAAGAAAAAACTTTCAAATATGATGATATCCAGTGAAGATATCCTTTAGAATGAAGAAGAAAAAAGTATCTCCTGCACAGCTAATTTGGGACCAGACTAGCATTATGAGAATTTTGAAGAAAGCCTACATTAAAAGTAAACATCATGAAAAATGACTATCAAATTCACTAATAAAGCATACATAATCAGTAGATATTTAAAATGTTAGGAGTTAGTTCTAATCTATCAATATTAACCTTAAGTGCAAATGGATTATATTCCCAGTTAAAAGCTATAGGCTTGCTGACTAGACTTTTAAAAAGGAAAAAAATATATATTCTCCCTACAATAACTCACTTCAAAGACAAAGATACACGGATAATGAAAATAAAGGACCGGAAAAAGATACGTCAAGCGAATGGAAACCACAAATGAGAATCCCTGTACTCATACCACATGAAACAGATCTCAATCCAAATCTTACAGGAAAAAGATATAAAGGACATTATATCTTGATAAAAAGAAATAATTTAACAAAACAGACCTAACAATTATAAATATATATGACCTAACACGAGAACACCAGGGGCTGGCACTGTGACATAGTGTGTAAAGCCGCCACCAGGACTCAAACTAGGCACTGCTGAATGGTTGTGGCCACCCAAACAGCGCACTGAGTGCTCTACCAGACACTCACCCCGAGTCTGATTTTGATTTTAATAAATCAGTTCTCAGAATTATGTGCTTTTCAGTTCATTTTTAGTACTTTCTTTCACTGTAGAATTTCTTGAAATGTGTGCTTTCTTCTAGAACCTTTGCCATTTTGTATATTTTAAATCGCTGTTTTTATGTTAAAGATCTATATTTTTATTTGCAATTCAGATGGCCAGAGAGAGAGTACTACCATCTGTTGATAAACTCCCCACATGACATGAAAGCCAGCACTCATCCAGGATAGAGCAGGAGTCACCTGAACCATCTTGGGCTGCTTTTCCCAGGGGCATTAGAAGGGAGCTGGACTGGAAGTGAAGTAGCCAGGACACGAACTGGTAACCACATGGGGTGCTGCCATCATAGGCAGCAGCTTGACCTGGTGGTACCTAGTGGACACCACAACTACTGCCTACAACATTTTAATCTATTTCTTCAAAGCTTAGTTTTATGACACAAAAGCCTACCTAGTTTTCTCCAGTCAAGACAACTTCCTGTTACAATTTATCTTTCCTATTAATACTAAAGTGTAACAGATATGGCCCAGAGTCCCCAGTCACAGAAGTTTCTGGCTTTTGGGTGCCAGGACCCGGGGAGACGCCGTTTCCCCCACCCTTCAGTATGCAGGCAGGCTCACAGTTTCCTTTACCTGATCTGCCCTCTTGTCCTGGCTGCTGTTCTCTGCTTTCCTCCCCTGCGATGGCTTCTGCGTGCGGCTTCCCGCGATCCCCACCTGGGAGCCAATTCCCAGACTGTGATTTCATCCCATGTGACAGCCTCACTCTCAGTGGCGTTCAGTAGACACTGGCCCTTCTTAAACGCGAAGCAGATCCTTCGTGACTGACGCTGCCTGCAGTTTTCCCAGTCTGGAGAACCCAAGGCCAGCCCTACAGATGAGCCGCAGGCCTGGTCTTTGACAGATCTCCCACCCCAAGTCATAATGGCCGTCACCAAGCAACGCCGTGAGACGCATGCGCACGTCAGGCCTCACCAGGGCCAGTCACAACAGAGGCGCTCAGAAGACTGGTGAGCAGAACCGTTGTGTCCTCGAGGAGCCCTGCTTCCTGAGCACTTGCCTTGTTTTCAAAAACAGAAGCATCTTGGTTAATTGTGGGGACAATTTCAGAAACAAAGATTCCTCTCAGAAGTTAAGACTAAAGACCTTGTCTGGAGAAAACACCCCTAAAGGTAAATCTCCTTTGCCTCATTTCCACCCTTCTGGAGCTTTGAACAGCTGCAACGCCAGTCAACATGTATTATTTCTCTGAAGGGCCAAGTCCTACACCGCAGTTTATCCAATTCTTTTCCAAAATTGTCTCATTTTGTTTCTAAAACACTCTTGATTTACTGATTGTACATAAAATCCTAATAATTAGCAGGGTGTTTGAAGAAAATCTTCACAAATAGATCACAACCTTTCATTTAACTTTTTCATTTAACATATTTCTTTTTTCTTTTTAAGATTTATTTTTATTATTTTTTTTTTTCATTGGAAAGCGGATATACAGAGAGGAGAGACAGAGAGGAAGATCTTCCGTCCGATGATTCACTCCCCAAGTGAGCGCAACGGGCCGATACTATGCCGATCTGAAGCCAGGAGCCTCTTCAGGGTCTCCCACGCAGGTGCAGGGTCCCAAAGCTTTGGGCCGTCCTCGACTGCTTTCCCGGGCCACAGGCAGGGAGCTGGAAGGGAAGCAGGGCTGCCGGGATAGAACCGGCACCCATATGGGATCCCGGGCATGCAAGGCGAGGACTTAACCACTGCGCCACCGCGCCGGGCCCGAAAATATCTTTAAGTACTATTTTCAGGGCAGCTATGGACGAGGTGGATTCTTCGAGCTTTTATTTCTGATGAAGAACTGTATTTCATTTTCAAACACAAAGGAAGTTTTGCTGGGTATCTTACTCCTAGCTGACAAGTTATTCCTTTTAGATTGGAGTATCTCACTCCATTCTCTTCTGGCCTGTAGAGTTTCCTGTGAGCAGTCAGCTGTGAAACTGATTGTCATTCCTCTATATGTGATTTGCTTTTTTTTTTTTATGTGCACATTGAAGCATCTGTTGCTTATGTTCAACTAACAATAGCTTGATAATCATGTGTGATGATGAAGATTGCTTTTGATTAACTCTGTTGGGAGTTCTTTTCCCCTCATGTGTTCTGTTTCCTAATTCCTTCTCCTGATTAGGGACATTTTCATTTATTATTTTGTTGGATATATTTTTTTAAACCCAGATTCTCCTTGTGAACCTTCTGGAAGTCCCATCACTGTTACATTTGGTCTTTTAGTACTTTCACAAAATTTTTCAATAGTTTTTTTTAGCTTCACCAAGCTCCACTTCCAATGTTTTCTTAGGATTTATTTCGTTTTATTGCAAAGTCAGATATACATAGAGGAGGAGAAACAGAGAGGAAGATCTTCCATCCAATGATTCACTCCCCAAGTGACTACAATGGCTGGTGCTAAGCTCAACTGAAGCCAGGATCCAGGAAATTCCCCTAGGTCTTCCATTCTGGTGCAGGATCCCAAGGCATTGGGCAGTCCTCAACTGCTCTCTCAGGCTGCAAGCAGGGAGCTGGAAGGGAAGTGGAACTGCCAGGATTAGAATCAGTGCCCATATGGGATCCCCGCAGGTTCAAGGCAAGGACTTTAGCTGCTAGGCCACCGCATTGGGCCATACTTCCAATTTTTATTGTTTATCCACTGTGGCAAGAAATATCTTCAACATCTGAGATACTTTCTTCTGCCTCATTCTGTTATTGAGATTGTTAAGTTAATTTTTAAGTTGCTCTGTTCTTTCCTTCATTTCTAACAATTATGCTTGATGTCATTCCAGTGTTACTGTTTCTTGTGAGATATATTCCTATGTTTCTTATATGTACTTCTCAAAAATTCCCCCATTCCTCAATGTATTCATCAAAAGATTATGTATTTGGGCAAAAGATTAGTAATATTGATTGTGCTGCTGTCTCTTCTTTTGCTGTTAGTCATTGCACTTCTGGTTAGCTTATGCTTCTACTTAGGGCAGGTTTCTAAGCTATGCCACCCACTGATTGAGTTTGGTACCCATTTCTTCATTTGTAGTCACTTGTGCCACTCCATCCAGTGCATTTCAGGCCTGAACTCTTGTGCTAGGTTTCTACCACAATCTTCACCTGACCAGCTTTTGGCCCACCACTCCCAGCCTATTGTGATCCCTTTCTGTGGCTTCACCATTGCTTGTACAGCCTTTCTGCCCCTTCTGGTTTGAGCAGTCCCCAGGACTAGGGAGTCTCCATGTGTTTTAAATAACTTGGCTGTTCATGGTGCTGATCTTGGTGTAACCTGCTGTGCATTAGATCTGAGGATCACTCCAACATATTTTCAGTTCAATCTATAAGATATCACATCCATATTGCTTTTCTATGGGACATGAACATTTCAAAGAGCTGTTAAGTGAGTTTGCTGCAAGCTTAGTGCACGCTCAGCTCACTGCTATCCCTCCAGTCCCACAGTCTTTGCTGTACTACATAAAATGGTGCCTAATGTGGTTTAGGTGTAGTTATGGATTTGCTGGCCATTATGTTTGGAGACTATCTCGACTTGTTTTGCATGGAACCTGTAAAATACAAGTTGGTACTATTTTTGCTGGGGGTTAATGTAACATATTGACCTGGAAATAAGACCACTCCCAGCTTAGCACATGTGCAGCTTGCTGTTGTCCTTCCATTCCATCCATACCTTTGCCTCTCTACATAAAATGGCACCTGATGTGGCAATGGTAGGAGTCTGCCCTGTGAAATCCACCCTGTTCCTATATCATCTTCTTGGGGCCTGCTACTCCATCTCTGCTCCAATTGGGGTCAAACATATCAGTAGGGTGGGCAGTTCTTTGTGTGAGATCACCTGATCTCTGGGTGAACTCCCCTACCCACCTGGCTGCTGGTGGAGCAATGATATTTCCATAAGCTCCAACTTATGTAAAACCCAAAATCAGCATCATACTGAATGAGAAAGATTGGGAGCTTTTCTTTGTTCACTTAGTAGTATTCTGTACTGTATGACCTATGTGCCACTAAAGAAATTAATAAGAAAACAGAAAAAAAGTTGATAAAATGACAATAAAAAATATGCTCTCTTCAACAAATGTTGTTGGGACAATTGGATAGCAGCCTGAAGATGAAAGAAGCAAGACCCTGACCTGAAAATGACAGGATACATATAAATAGTAAAATGATGTACTTATGACTACTCATGAAGAACTCCACATGATAATAATAAAGGGGAAATCAAAGGGAGATAAGAATCTTGGGGTGGAGGATGGAGCACCTATGGAACTGTATCATAAAAGAATAATAATTAAATCTTACCATTATGATTGTAAATCAGTTTTAATGACATGACTAAATTTTGTAATGTCAAAAAAAACTGTCATTAATTAGCATGTTATAGAAACATGTCTGATATCACAAGTGAAGATTGTGATATCATCAGTAACTGTGATGTTACAAATCTGGTATCTCACTTTCATGATTAATTTTTCAAGTCTGAAACTGACCATTTTGCCATCATAATCAATTTGGTGCCATAAGTCAAATTATAATTGAATAATAGACATATGAAGATTCATAATGCCATAAGAGATTTATCTAGTTTCATAAATTTGTAATTATGCCATCAACATTAATTTGATGTCAAAAACCAAATGAGTTTGCAGATCATTATTCTCAGCCCCCAAAAAATTCATTATGCTGTAATACAATGGTACATGGTAAACCAAATTTCAGATATCAGAAACTTGCTGTTTTTGCCACCATAGTCAATGTGATAACATAAATATACAACAGTGCCTTCAAAATCAATGTTTGATTTCATAAACCAACACTGAATCTCATATAATCTTTTTGATGTCATACTCAACTTATTTGGGTTAAACAACAGTTCTGACATAAACTTTCTAGGGTAATTTAATAACAGCATGTGATGTAATGAAGCAATGACTGTGTTGTAAAATTTTTGATATAAGTTTTGTAAGATCATAGTCCATTGATTCAGGAGAAATCACAATTATTAGAATGTAAAGTTGAGCTGTCATAGTTTTGAAGTTATTGATCAATCATTCTGCCATCAGAAAACATGCTTATATTATGAACTTATCTTAATGGTATCATGATTAATTGTGATGATAAATGTGCTGACTATTCCTTGTGCCAACAAAATCAATTCTGATGTCATAAACCAGCCATTGTTACCCTAAAAAATTGTGATATCATAAGCCAACCGTTGTGCCATCACAATAAATTTTGATGCAAGAAACCAGTGTATTATAACAAAACATTGTATATCATGTTCAATTCATATGTGGTATGATTCTGATGTCATAAGCCTACCATTAAGGTCTCATTAATCTAATCAATTTCATCACACATATATATGATTATGTCATAATATAACTTATAAGATTATAAGTCATAACATATGATCAATCATTCAATAACAAAACCTTGAACCACAGTTTCAGGTCCTGAAAATGACAACTCACTTTTGACACAACTCTGAGGTCCAGGATACCACCAAACCAGTTGATTGATTCTGGCGCCTTCTTTTATCACAGATACATATCCCTCTTACATATGCTTTTGATACCAGTGAGAGGATTGTTGTGGTACCAATGGCTTCTATTGCCCACCCCCCTCTTTGCAAAAAGCGGTTTTATTTATTCTTATTGAACAAGTCAGATTTTATGGAGAGCTGGAGAACAGATCTTCCATTCTAATGGTTCACTCCCTATGTGGCTGAAAAAAGCTGGCATTGAGCCGATCCAAAGTTCAGAGCTAGAAGCTTCTTACAGGTCTCCCAGATGTGTGAGTTTTCCCAAGGCTTTGGGCCATCCTCTGCTGCTTTCCCAGGTAGCAATCTGGAAGAAAAGTGGATCAGCTGGGTCCTGAACCAGAATAATTATGGGCTCCCAGCCTGTGCAAGGCAAGGATTTAGCCACTAGGCTTCCATGCCAGCCCTTCTATTCCTTTTTAAAATATTAGTTTTATTTATTTGAAAGGCATACTTAGAGTATGTTCCATCCTCTGACATACTCCCCAAAGGTCCATAATGGATTGGAAAGGCCCAAGATGAAGCCAGGTCCAGGAACATCATCTCAGTCTCTAGCGTTGGTGCAGAGACCCAAGCACTTGCATTGTGGTCTGCTGCTTTCTCAGCTGCATTAGCAAAGTTCTCAATCAGGAATGATCCAAGCCAGTGTCCCTGTGGAAGCCAACAATGCAAGTGACAGCTTAACTCAGTACACCACAACTCCATCCTCATGACTTCTATTATAGAATGGCTGGTGTTCTCCTACTTGTGTCATGACTTACAACTGTAACCGTCATTCTCCTATTCATGTGTTCCTCATTAGCTCACTTTGTATGCCAATATAACCTAAAATTCCCTACTTTAAATGGTAGTGAAGCTGGATAATCTTTCCCAGTCTTAGCTCTGCCCTCATAAATTTGGTGCCTATCTTGCTGAAAATGCCTGCAGGTACAATATAGCATCATGTCTGTGTCTCTATCTAATGAAGTTAAAAAAAAATGAGAGAGATGTTTGTGTACCAATTCATGTTTAGTTGATGCATTAGGTAACAAGTTTCTCTGAGGTGACACTTGTTTATACACCCAGGGAAAAGAACCTCTCCCATTTGGCCATGAAATATTTGTCATGGTAAGCCTAATTTATTGTTCCCATCATTTGGTACTTATGGGTAATGACTTAAAATTGTTATTCTGGCTTACTGGAATCATTCATAATATACCAGTAGCTCCTTGGCAAGAAGCGAAAAAAAAAGTCTTTACTATCTATATATGACATATGATATATCCATGCATGCTATAATAATCATTGTGAAGTCATACCCAATTGGTAAGTAATAAATGACAATTGGTATAAAAATGCACTGTTTTGATATCAATGAATTGCAAATTCCTAAATCAATTGCAGCATCATCTATCATTGTCACATCATCAATATTAGGTCATAAATGATTTTATTATGAAAAATTTTGATTTCATAATCCATCAGTTTGTGACAAATCACTGATGTCACAGTCACTTGTGAATTATAAAGATTAATGGAAATATCACAAACAAAATATGATTTGAAGTAGACTGTAATATCATGAACACAATTGAATTATTAAGCCACCATTCCTATATCATAAACTTACATAATGAAGTTACAATTTATATGCATACAATCCCTTGTTTCTTCAAAAGTGTCCATTCATGATATCAGAATTTGTTGAAATAGCATAAAATTAGCTTGGTGCCATTATAATCATTTCTATGCAATAAATAACAATTTTAATGTTTTAAAATTTTAGTGAAAATCAGTTGGGTAGTACGAAAATTCATTGTGACATCATAAAACATCCATTGTGATATTATAGTTTATGGTGAAGCAACAAACCAAATGTGCCATCTTAATCAATTATAAAGTCATAAATCAACAATTGGGATAACATAAAACTACCATTAAGAGATAATACTCAATTGTGATATCATAAATCAACCATTGTGCTGTCATAAACAATTCTGATATTAGGCAAGCACCACATAATGTTGAGTTGTGATGTCATAAGTCAGCATTGTGATATAAATGAACTATGCTATTATTAACCACGGTGTTACAAAATTGAGCCATCAAAATCAACACCAAGACTTTCTGTATTGATCCATTTTGATGTTATAACCAACAAGTGTGATGCCATGAACCTACCTTTAAGAGCAAATTATCAGGACTAGTATTGTGTTGTAGCAGGTAAAACCATCAGCTGAATAAACTCCTGGATCGTGTGGTTGGTGTAGCCCAACTCTGGCCAATATCTCCATTTGAAAAGCGAATCAAAAGATGTAAGATCTCTGTTTTTCCCTCTCAGTCTAACTCTGGCTGACAGGAGAATAAATCATTTTCAAAAGGAGGTATTAATCATTTGTGATATTACCAACAAACCATCGATTGGTATAATCAATTTTCTATGTAATAAGCTACAAGTGCTTTGTCATAAACATTATGATGTCATAAACAGTTGGCATGTGATCAACCACCACTCTGATATCATAAATACTGCTGTCATGTCACAGCAATGCTACTAGAGTCTCATCAAACTCGATTGTGAGCCAATGAAGCAAACACTGTGCGATTGATAACACTTTTGCTGTCAGAAACAGCCATTTTATTGTCATAAAGCATTGTGATGTCATAATAAAATTGGTTTGTGTAATCATTCGTGCTGTCACAAAGCTATCATCGTTGTATCGTAAAAAATGTGAAGTCGTACAATCATTATGACTTCAGAAACCTAACATTCTGCAAGAATAACAAACTGTGATGTCAAAAACAATATTGTGTCTGCCTAATCAATTTTGATGTCTAAAATAGTCATTTATTTTCAGAAAAAGAAACATTGAAAAGTCACAGTCAATTGTGAGACAATACACAGTTCTGGTATCCTGAACGTAACATTATTGTCACAAAAAGCATCATAGCAATGTAGACAATGTTTCAAGACAAACTAACATTCTGATATAATAAATTTGATCCAATGTTGATCTAATCAAGATAATATGAAACAGCAATTGATATTATGCTGAATTTTTTTTTTGTTAACTGCCATTTCATGAATCATCATTGTCATGTCATAATAGATTGTAGTATGAGAAAAAGCATAATCTGTTATAAATTTGTCCTGGTTAAGTCACAAATCAGCTGAAATTTCAACAAAATAGTTTTCCTGATACACAATTCATTTTATTTTCATAAAACCATAGTGCTGTTATAGTCATGTTATATTATTAGCCACTATTATGTAATAAACATTCCGCAATGATCACAGAAACCCTTTTCTGATTTCATTAACCTTCCCTTGTATAATCATTATCAATGGAATGTCAGAAACCAACCACTATGCTGTCATGTTCAGCTTTGAATACATAAACCATTAATTTCATAAGAATATTTTGATGTCATCATCAATTAGTCAGTTATAAGACTACCACTGAGATGTCATACTCAAATATGGAATCATACAATCCATTGTGAATTATGAGATTATTACTTTTGAGTTCATAAACCACAATTGTAGTTAGGAAAATGTGCTGAGACGTTAAGATGGCCGACGGTGGTAGACTGATGTGACCAAGAGTTAGGGAAGTGGAGGACGGGAGTTGACAGAAGTGAGGGCAAGAGGAAGAGAATCCCGAGGAACACGGGGGAAATGCTCGAGGGTCACCAGGACTGAGAAAGACGGCACCCAGCAGTGAAACAGACGTGAACGAGTGTGAGCTGCAACCTGAGAGAGTGAAGGACGGCTCCTTGGGCTACGGAGACTCAAACAAAATTCGGTGAGAGAAATTCAGGGAACGAATTTCAGTAAGTTGCTAAAACAGGGAAGTGATTGCCCACAGCAGGCAAAGAGGAGGGAATGAACCCTGGGAAAAAAACAAGGCAAAGGGAGTCTGAAATGAGGGCTATGCGGCAGATGTGGAGTTAGGCAGTCTGGCTGGAGGAGAGAAAGCCATCCTGCAGAAAGAATCAAAGCAACCAGGTGAACAGGGGAATTAGAATCCTGCCACACTGGTCTGCACCGATTCGAAGTCCAAGAGAACTTTACAAAAGGGAGACCTAACACCTACTT
Organism: Ochotona curzoniae; assembly: GCF_017591425.1. Lineage (NCBI taxonomy): Eukaryota > Metazoa > Chordata > Mammalia > Lagomorpha > Ochotonidae > Ochotona > Ochotona curzoniae. The sequence goes on from NW_024466448.1 coordinate 84,089, forward strand.
CTAATATCACTGAGATGCCCACAGGATCACAGAGTTGCGGGAGTGAAGAAGGACAATGGGAACCAAGCTCTGCCAGCAAAGGAGCAGGCACCAGGAAAAAAAAAAAAAAAAAAGATTCAAGGTCGACAGTAACTCGAATCACCCACAAGGTGGCACTCTGGAAGAGCTTACTTCCAATCCTAGGCCTCTGCTGCCACCTTGTGGGTACACTGAGTTATTGCTGATATTGATTTTTTTTGTTGTTTGTTTCGTTTCTCAAGTACCCCAGCAACACAGCAGAGACAAATACCACAAGGCAGCAAGACAACACAAAGGCATGGGGCAAGGTCACAGGAAAAGAAATGAGCAAGAAGAAGAAACCTGTGCCACCCTGAAAAGTCACCAAATGGCCTGGTCAATTGCAGAGATGACAGATGAAGAAACTGATGAACAGATAATGAAGTCAGAAAAGTAATAATAATAAAACTCTTCAGAGACAATGAAGAATGATGAAAGGAGCTCAAAGAATCCAAAAATCACATCATCACAAAAACAAAACTATTCCAAAATGAGATCCTTAATTTGCAGCACAAAGTTGAAACCTTAACTAATAGAATGAATACAGCAGAAGACAGAATCTCTGAAATGGAAGACATCCAGAATTAAGACACACAGAACATCAAACACCTGGAGATAAACTTGAACAACCCAAGAAAACCATAAAGGAAATGGAAGACAGCATGAAAAAGTCAAATATCAGAATAACATGCTTTCCTGAAGGAGTGGAGAGACAGGTGTGGAATAGGTGCTCAATGGAATTATAGAGGAGAACTTCCAAAATACTGGGAACATGAATCCAGCCCGAATTCAGGAAGGACAGAGAACCACCAACAAATTTGACAAAAAGAGATCTCACCCAGACATGCTGTGCTGAAGTTCCCCTCCAACGAATACAAGGAAAGAATTATGAAACAAGTACAAAGAAAAGACAAGATTACATTTAGAGGAAAACCACAATCAATGCTGGCTTCTCAGAAGAAACCCTTGGAGCAAGGAGAGAATGGAGTAAAATATTTCAAATCCTGAAAAGACCTGCCAAGCAAGAATAATGTAGCCAGCAAAGAACTTGTTTGTATTTGAGAATGAAATTAAATATTTCCATAGCAGAGAGAAACTAAAAGATTATGCCAGCATGAAACCAGTTCTAAAAAAAAAAAAAAAACTCCTTAGAAATGTGATAAACCCAGAAAGAAAAAAACGGGGGAAAAAAAAGGAAAAAAGGAAGGAAGGAAGGAAAGGAGGAAAGAAAGCAAGAGAGCAAGAAAGAAAAAAGAGAGTACAATCCATAATCAAAGATGGCACATTGGAAGACATCCCCACTAAAGGCCACACAAGAAAAGACAAACAGAGATAACAACACTTGCAAACACACACACACACACAAACACACACACACACACACGCGGCAAGTCAAAATCGCAACTTCTGAAAATTAACTCTAAACACATATGGCCTAAAATCATTAATCAAAAGACTAACAGAATGGATTAGCAAGCAGGACAAAATTATCTGTTGCTGCAAGAGACACGTCTAACCAAAAAAGATGCTAACACACTGAAAGTGAAGGGATGGAAAGAGATATTTCACGCCAATGTACGAGAAAAATATGTTGGTGTACCTGTTCTAATTTCAGATAATATAGACTTCAACGTGACAAACATCAAAGGTGACAGAGAAGGACATTTTATATTATTGAAGGGAGCCATCATCAGGAAGTGATTACCATTACAAACATCTACACACCAAACAGAAGTGCACCCAGCTACATGGAGCAATTACTGACAGACTTAAGGGGAGACAAATACAATCATTCTAGGAGACCTCAACACACCATTAACACCAAAAGACAGATAAACAAGACAGAAACGCCACAGAGAACCTACAGAACTCACACAAACAATAGAACAAATGGAATAAGTAGACATTTACAGAACCTTCCTTCCTATGAACACAGAATATACATTTTTTTTCAGGACTGCATGGCACCTTCTCCAGAATCGATCACATGATAGGACATAAAGCAAGTCTCACTAACTTCAAAAAAATTGGAATTATATCATGCACTTTCTTAGACCACCAAGAAGTGAAACTGGAAATCAATAAATCAAAATGTCTCAGGAAGTATGCAAACACTTGCAGGTTGAACAATATGTTATTTAATAAACAATGGGTGAGAGAAGAAATTAAGAATAAGATAAAAAATTTTATGAAAACTCAAATACAACATTCCAAAACTGTGGGACACTGCCAAAGCAGTGCTACACAGTAAGTTCATAGCAATTAGTTTTATGTCAAGTCCCAAGAAAGATACAAAATACAGGAATTGAAAACACACACTTACAGAAATTGGAAAAACAGGAGCAAAATGGCCCAAAATGCAATAGGAACCAGAAAATCATCAAAACAAGGGGAAAGATAAATCACATAGGAATCAAAACAAAAAAAAAATACACAAAACATATCAAAATGTAGGATTTTTTTTTTTTTTGAGAAGAAAAGCAACATAGACAACCCAGTCTCTTGACTGACAAGGAAAAAAAAAAAAAAACAAGAGAAAACGAGAATTAATAGCATCAAAGACAAAAGACAGCCTAACAACAGACACTGCAAGCATTAAGAAAATAATTAGAAATTACTACAAACAACTGTACTCCAACAAATCAGAAGACCACCAGAAAATGGAAAGGTTTTGGACTCCCTCCACATACCAAAACTTTGCCCAGAGGCAACAGGAGACCTGAACAAGCCTATACCGGGGTGACAGATTGATTCAATGATTAAAGACCTTCCAACAAAGAAAAGCCCAGCCCCAGATGGTTTCACTGTAGAATTCTACAAAACATTCCTAGCAGAGTTAACCCCAATCCTCTACAAACTCTTTGAAACAAGAAAAGTAAGCAACCCTTCCAAACTCATTCTATGGAGCCAACACCTTAATTCTAAAATTGGATAGAGAGCTAACAGAGAAGGAAAACTACAGACCGATTTCCCTGATGAACATTGTCTCGAAGATTCTCAACAAAATCCTAGCCAATAGAATTTAAAAAAAAAAAATCAGACAGATCATTCATCTGGATCAAGTAGGATTCATCCCAGGAATGCAGGGATGGTTCAACATTAATAAATCCATAAATCTAATACACCACATCCTAAAATTGAAGAACAAAAATCTTTTAAAATTGTCAATAGATGCAGAAAAAGCTTTTGACACAATTCTAACCCATCTCATGTTAAACAATTACTGGATTCTGAGAAAATCATCACACCACAACCTTAAGTTTATATCAACCATGTTTCTGATATCTTAATCTGACCATGTTATTGTCATAATAAATCCTGGTATCATACACCAACCATATTGATATCATATTCAAGTTTTGCTAAAAGATAGCATTTATTTTATGTAAAAAAATATGGTTTCCTTGGACAGGTGTGCTCACCTACAGCACTGGCATCATTTCAAACAATTTAAAAGCAGTGTAGTACATCAGTGCTAAGGAACAGAGTCAGTCATTTCATGTTACCTATGCTTCCTCTAAAAGACACCAACGTATACAATGTTCCAAGGGTGTTACTTGAAAGGCTTTGATTACCCTGAAAAACTGTTGGTTTCCTTATACCAGAGTTGAAAAATTCTTTCTAAGGTCTATTGGCTGTCCTTGATATCCTCAGTGTGTCCCCAGACCTAGGTGCTTGCTGCAAAGCCTGTCCAGGAGTGCTCTTCATCCTGTGCATCTATCCATTTTCTGGTGAAATATTCAAAATCTTCTGTTGACTTAGATGACCTGGCTATCTTGTTTTTCATGTGTAACTGGGCATGCTTTCTTTTCTTATGTGGAAGTCAGCAAGCAAAAATGTGCAGTCCTATAACATAAGATGCTTATTCAATGCACATGACCTTAGGATTTTTCCTACAGTTGGGATTCTATTTCAGCAATCCAATTTGGCAGTCCCCTAAGAAACCTTGTGTCTTCAGACCTGGCTCTGATGTGCAACAGCTGGTGTGCAGAGCCAGGTTCAGCCCATACAGGTTCAGCCCATATAGTGTTCATGTCACTGAATGTACGCGTGGGGGAGGCTGGACAGACTGGAACCCCCACCAGAGGCTCATGGCACCCACCACAACTGGCAGCAGTGGATCCCAAGCAAAAAACCTGGCCAGACCCTGGGTTCCCCCCGCTGCAACCATGCAGCTGGGGGATTCAGACACCCATGCCTCTGCCCAGACTCACCTGAACTCCCTATTTATTTTCATTGCAAAGGCAGATTCACAGAGAGATGGAGAGACAGAGAGATTGCACCTGCTGTTTGTCTCCCCAAATGGCAACAATGACCAGAGCTGAGATGATCCAAAGCCAGGAGCCAAGAACCAGGAGTCTCTTACAGGTCTTCTCTGTGGTTACAGGGTCCCAAGTCTTTGGGAAATCCTCCTCTGCTTTCCCAGGCTCTAAGCAGGGAGCTGAATGTGAAGGGGCACAGCTGGGATATCAATTGAGGCCAATATGGGAGGCCTGTGCTGGTGGTTGAGGATTAGCCAGGTGAGCCCATTCCTGGCCTCCAAGAAAAGTAAATAACACAAAGGAATATTTAAGATACACTCACAATTACAAAATACTCAAACCTGCAATATTGATTGTGTAGAAGTATTTATAAAAAGTTGAGAGAAAGTTATGTTTTAAATGCACAAGTTGTACAAGTGCTCTGCTCAATATGTGGAGTTTAAGGATCAGGTTTAACCAAGCAGATTTTAGTAATAAAATGAAACAACATTTTTGGACATAACTGATAATCAGTGAGCCTTAGGACATGAGCCTTCAGAAAGGAGTCTATGAGGACCCTCCCAGAGTGTGAGAAATAGCATGTATCAACTGGTGTTGAAGTGTAGTGAGTGCAGTCTGATGGCCATGGTGCCGACTGGAATACAGGCTTTTTTGCTTCTGATCAAGCTTGCTGACAATGCAGAGGGGAAAGCAGCAGAAGATGGCCCAAATACTTGGGTCCCTGCCCCAGGACTGCCCTCCATGTGGGAAATCTTAAATAGACTCCTGCTTCCTGGTTGCAGACAGGCCCAGCCCTGTCCCTTGCTGACATTTGGAGAAGGAACCAGTAGATGGAAGGTCTCCTTCTGTCTCTTTCTCTCTCTGTGTTTTTGATTTCAAAAAAAATTTTTTTTTAAAAATAGAGAAATTCTTTTTAAAAGAGGAAAAATGGTATTTTTTTTTTTCTATGAACCTTGGAAAACAAAAGCTGACTTCTATTTCGAAGATGCAACTGATGACCCTCAGGGACACAGTTTCTAAGATCACCAAGACTCAACTTCGCTGCAGCTGTTAACTTCCTAAGGAAACCCGGAAGGACTCACAGAAATGTGTAACTGACGACCATTTAGAAGATTTTTCTCTGGACAAGGTCTTTAGTCTCAGATTCAGACATGAACCTCTCTCAGATTGTGTCAGTCAGCAGCCAACCTCCAATCACCTTTAACAGCAAGATAATCTCTCAGAACTGGTGATATAAACATTGGTCCTGCCTGGCGTACTCCTGCGCATGCCTCGTGACAGGCTGAGGAGAGGCTTGAGGTGCGCATGCGTCTCATGGCGTTGCTTGGCGACGCTCATTGTGACTTGAGGTGGGGAATCTGTTAAGACGCCAGCCTGGGGGGCTCATCTACAGGGCTGACCCTGGGTTCCCCAGGCTGGGAAAACCGGGGCCAGTCTCGTCCGTGAATGTCCTGCCTCCCATTGAATAAGGGCCAGTGTCTGTTGACCTTCAGCAGGTGCGACAATGTTGAATGGGATAAAATCACACTCCAGGAACCACCTGCTACAGGAGGATCTGAGGAAGCTGTAACCAGAAGTCATAGAAGTGAGGAAGGCAGAAAACCGCAGCTCTTGCTACTTGAGACAAAGGCAGGACCTGCTGGATCAGACCAGGTAAAGGGGAGTGTGATTCAGGCTGGGTCCTGAGAAGGTGGCAGAAAGGGGGCTTCCTGGGCTTGGGGTACACAGTTAAACTTCATACTAATAGAATAAATATAAATTTTAATGGAAAATTATATTGACTGGGGAACCTAGGGAGACTTTTGTGTCATAAAACTAAGTTGCTGAAGGAGTAACATTAAAACACTGGGTCAGCAGCTGTGCCACAGCGACAAAAGCTGCTCCCTCTGATGTCCTTGGCTGCTTTAACAGGTCACAGTCAGGGAACTGGATGAGAAGTGGGGCCACCAATATTAGAAACAGTGCCCATCAGGGATCCCAAAGCATTCAAGGTGAGGAATTTAGCAACTAGGCTATAGTGCAAGGCCCTCAATGGTTGTTTCCAATTGTTTATTAGGTACAATAGCTGGTTTTGACAGCAGAATTGTGATTTATAATGTAAAACTTGAGTATTATTTTATAATACAATGGTTGCTTTGATATCAAAATTCATTATACTCATGATAATTTTATGACTTACAACTGTGTCAGGACAATGAGCTTTATTGCATCACAATGGTGATTTATCAAATACAAATTGATTAACATGTTGCAATGCTTCTACTACTAATCAATGGTTTATGGTCTCAATAATATTGTGTAATTGTTATTTTGTGTAATTATTATTTTATGACTTTCTAATTGATCATAGCACACTGTTCTGTTGATATCAGAATATGACTTTCACTTACCAATTGTTTACCTAAAACATGTGTATGCAAATAGATGCAGTCCTTTTTCCTAGATTACAGACCTTTTCCTCTTCCTGAACTGAGTACTGACTGAATACATGAAATGTCCAAGCCAGAAGAATAAAGCCAGACAGTCCTTCCAGGGGACAAACGCCATTAGGTGGTAGAAGTCATTTTTGTCAATTCAGCCACCTCACAGAAACTGCCTTCACACAGGATATACAAAATGAGTGTAATTGGTAGCATTAAATGAGTTTAATTTCCAAAGCTAGCATAATTTTTGGCCACTATATATACCCACTATAATACACAGGCTTCCCCACTCAAGGATTCTAGGATCATGTCGACAATTGTATCTGAATTGCTGGACAGGAAAGGAGAGGACACTGATATCTTGGTGCCATGTCATAACCAGCTAATGAGAAAGTAGGAGGCCAATGCAGATGGCGAACATTATGAAGGGGAAGCCAGTGTGCTAATGGCCTCGGTGGAAAGGAGTACTCACCTGTGGGAAGAGGTTGACCTGAGGAGGGTATCTGGGGAGAGTGACACAGGCCAACATTGAGGAAAGCACCATGATAGAGGAGCTTGTGAAACAGAGTTGTGGGACTAATGTGTGACTAAAGAAGGGTCCTTCCAGAGGAAGAGGAGGTGCCTCAGACCCAGACTGGCCTTCAGAAAGATCCACTGAAAGGAAAATCCCTTGAATCTCCTCCAGGAGTGCTTAGTGAGACCATAGAGAAGGTAGTTGTGTTTCTGATTGGAGACCCTTCAGTGTCAGAGAGAATTCAGAGCAGCAGCCTCATGGGCATGTGTCCTTAGAAGAGCAAAAGGAGGGTCCTTGTAGGAGAATGGATGTGAGCAGGACTTTCAGGACAGAAGGGTCATCTTAATCTTCTCTGCTAGGGGTCCATGTCCTTCCCTTTGTTACTCATCCAGGTGGGCTGGCACAGAACCAAAGCAGTCCAGGCAAAAGAGCACAGACTAAGATGAGGAGACCACATGTTTTCACATGTTAGACAGAATGAGCCCTTGCTCCAGCAATACCACCCTAGGTATCCACTCAAAACAGGGAAAGCAGATACTTAAGTAGGCACATCTAGACTAGCAATTATTGAAGTAGTGACCACTAGAGCCGGAAGAGGGAAACAATGCCTATTGATGAATCAATAACAAGTAAGTGTCTGCAGTGAAACTGAAATACTATGTTGAAGGAGATGCTATTTTTCCCTTAAAAGTGAGCCAGGCACAGTGAGTGCAGCTGCCACCTGTGATGTCCACATTCCATATCAGTAATATCAACTCATGGCTATGCATTGTTTTTCATCGATCCTATGGCTCTGGACATGTACAGGAGATGGGCGAAGTATCTGGGCCCCAGTCATACATGTGAGAGACCATGGCAGAGACCCAACTCCTGAATTCTGCCCAGCCCAAACCTGGCTATTATTGTAACTTGGGGTGTCACCAGAAAATGGTAGCTCTCTGCATCAGACCTTCAAAAATAATAGTAATAATAACAACCACAACAATAACAAAACTCAAGACATCAGGCATGGATGACTCAACCTGGTGACTTAAGCTCTGCTCCATAACTTCCCATGGCCTCATCATTAAACTTGCATTCCGTTAAGGTGTTTGTGAGGTTAAAATACTCCAGTACAGAGAAATGGAAGGGACAGAACTGAACAGGTGACAGGGGAAGTAAAATATGGGAAACTGTTGTCTTTTAACTATCAGATTTCATTTGGAATGAAGGCAAACTCTAACATTGATTATGACCATGCCTGCAAAGCATTGAGGCAAATGTGCAAGGGGTGAGTGAATTTTACATTTCAGTGATTAAAAGGATGAATTGTTACAGCATGCTGAAGTAATAAAAATATGCCATTTTTTGATTTGTGCAATGTGAAAGTTAAAGACAATTTATAATTTTTTGTACAAACAGTACTTTTTGAATTTCATAGTACATTTCTATCTAATATATTTTTATTTAATGATTTATGAAAATTGTACTTATTTTTAAGATAACACAACAAATGAGCTAACCATGTTCTATCTGTCATTCTGGTTATGAAAGAACAAAATCAAGCAAAAACCAAGTAAACAGAACATAAAACCATGTGTTAGGAATGGCAAATTGAAGGCAAAGGAAGAATCTTTCTTTCTAGGTTCCCAAAACATCGGAATCAGCTTAGATTGCCTAGAACCAGGTTCCTCCAACCAGTTCCTTTTGAAAAACAAGTGTATATGTGTAATCCTTGATGAATTAGTGCTGCATGCATTCGGGGACAGGCAATTTCTCGATCTATAATTTAAGGAACTGGAGAAGGAAGTAGGGGAGCTCTATCCTGCACCCTCAGTGAGCACTCAGCATCTAGCAAGGTAGATTTTTTTGGCCAGTGAGTCTCAGGGACTGAGACTGGCAAAACCAGATTCTGAAAGTAGTTTAATATTGGATATTATAAAAATCTGTGTCAGAGTGAACCCTATGTACAGAGAGAAAATGAAATCAGCCCAATAAAATAATAGGAAGCAGGTCATGAGAATGAGAGTACTCTGAGTGGCTCTGATCTCTGGGCTGGGATATTTGGCATACCTGGAGCTCTGGAGATAGAAAACATATTTGTGATGTTTGTACAAATAGAAAGCCATGTACAGACTGCTGCAGCCCATGAGACTCTGAAAGGTGAGGTCCCGAAGAGCCATGAGGCTGAGGAAAAGCCACCTTATCATTTGTGGAGCTGGCAGCATGTAGCAATGTAGATTCTAACACTAGACTCATTCATGCTGTTAACTGCTGTGATATAACAGAGAAAGTTAGAGCTTATCAGAAAACTAAAGACCAGAAGAAGAGCAGTTAGAGAAAAACCTGCCATGCAGTGTGTGGTTTGATCTTTCTCCACAAGGTGTTCCTGAGACTGATGATGATGGCCTGGACTACACTGAGGAGGCAATTGGTGCAGATAGACAGTCTAAAAGCCACCCTGTTCAGGTCAATCACATTTTAACAAATAATCTCACCTACTAGGAAGTTACTGATATAAATGACTGTGATTATGTCTCTCATTCCCGTGGTACAGATGATGAGAATATTTGAAAAAGCCAAATGGATGAGAATAAGGTCTATGGATTTTTTCACAGGACTCATGACCAAAATGTGTGCATGTCTCACAACTATGAGGAAGTTCCCACCATTCCAGGTCCAGAGAGAGAAAGGACGACTGTTCTCTGGATGAAGACACTCCAGGTCATCCTCTGACTTCAGGAACAGGACTAGAGAAACCGTTTGAGGAAACAAAGAAAGTAGCATGGCAAATTTCAGGTGTGTGGATCTTGACTGCTTATTCAAGAACAGTGATAATGCACCTACAGGTGGAGATGCACATACACGTTCATACCTCACAGAGTTTGTTAGAAACTCTGTCATCTCCTACTTGATCTCCTTTTTCTGCATTGATTCCGTTGAAACAGGGATGGTAACAGTGGCAACTGAAACATGACATCTGTGTTCTGCCTTTCCACAAGAATCTTATATGTATTGATGATATTCAGAGGTACCTGAAGAACTTTTCCCTGAAAACATCAAGTGATAACACTCTGTCATCAGTTCTAAGCCATGATGTTGAGGCCTTTCCTTTTCACTGCTGACACTCAACACCTCAGTCATCTGGTCTGTGCTGCTTCCCCATGTTCATCCTCTGTACCAGACCTCCAGCGAGCTCTGCGAGTTTAGAAAGTCACAGTGGGGAACCTGAGGCAACACTGGCATTTCAAATTCTGAATGTTGCAGGAGAGAAGAAGGCAGGGTCTGCCAAGTAATCTCCAGATGGAAGTGTGGACTGACATAGCACAGCTGCCCAGGACAAAACTGATGAGTCTCTTCACGCACTTGAAGATACACACCTGCTTCACTCTCATGTACGGAATCTGTCACAAGTGAGGCAAGCATGCTGACGACTACACCATGAAAATCACACCAGATTCCTTCTCCCCCTATTCCCCTCATGTAGGGTACCTCATGTAGCAGCACATGCTGTGAAAGAAGACATGAAATACAATGAAGCAAGATGAAATGAAATAAAACAAAATAAAGCCATGAAGAATAAGAGACAAAATCTGATATGAATAAATAGTATCCACATCCATTGAAGAGTGATTGGAAGGAACCTGCCTGCTTGTAGGAGGACCTTAGGAAAGAAACACCTGTTTGCTTTTAGCTATTGATGCACTGACCAGGTTTATGTGTGCCTGTGTGTGCCTCGGGATGCATCTACATGTACCTGTGTATGCACCATGTGTGTCTGCCTGTGTACATGTGTGATTACAAGTGCATGATTCAACAGGCATGCATGGGTGTGTATGTGCAAGTATAATGTAGGCACTATGCACATGGACAGGTAAAGTACACTTGGAAGGAAATAGTGTAAAAAGGTACACTTGCTGTTATATTGTTGGAAACACTACAACAACTGAAGACCACAAACACAATTTGATAAAGATAGCTTTAATGATCAGAGTAACATTTTAGGGAAAGACTTTTTTTTAGGAAAGGGTTTTCAATTCTTAGTGTTTTAGAGCTTGGAAATTGGAAACCTACATTGTAGGCAAAAGAAGAAATTCAGAAATATAGGGAAGGATTCCTATTTGTTCACACTTATTACTGTAACCTTCTGAAGTAACCTGTGGACTCTTTCAACATCTGCAGCCCTCACCAGGTCTCTAGTGCAGGAGGCATCCTCCATACACTTCCTAGACCTGCCAAGAGGTGGACCTGCAACAAGAAGAAGGTTCTAGAGAGCTGTGCTGGATAGACTCATGTTTCTCTTTGGTAGCCTAGCAGCTAATGTCCTCACTTTGCAAGCTCCATAATCCCATATGAGCTTTGGTTCTATTCCTAGAAGCCCCACTTCCCATCCAGCTTCCTGCAAGTGGCCTAGGGAAGCAGTGGAAGACAGCCCAAAGCCTTAGGACCCTGCACCCATGTGAGACACCTAGAAGAGGCTCCTGACTCCTGGCTTCATTCAGCCTAGCTTTGGCAGTTGTGGCTAGTAGGGAGTGAATCATTGAATGGAAGATCTTCCTCTCTATCTCTTCTCCTCTCTGTAAATCTCATTTTCTAATAAAAATAATTCCTTTTTTAAAAGGGAAAGAAAATATGAGTTCAGAGTCTGGACCTGGGAGGTATGCATATGATTGTGAATTAATGTGTAATTAATGGAACAATAACTGCAAGTATTTGTTAGAAGAATAACAGAATGAATGCATGAACTAGAAGGGGAAAACCATGCGGAAGCCTTGTATGATATTAAAAGAAGAGCAGATGATTACATAGATTTACATATAGAAGAAATCTTATCATTTAAAATTTTTGAGTATTAAATTTAGTGTCATTATGTACATTTATAATGCTGTACAACTGTCACTGCTATCCATTCCCAGGACTTTCTCATTATTCCGAGCAGAAGCTCTATATGCATGTATAACTGACTGCACATTCCTCTTTCCCTTATCTGCCCCATAACCTCTACTCTATGTTTCCCTCCATGTATTTTCCTGTTCTAGATACCTAGTGAAATTATTAACAAGTTTTTAATATAGGAAAAAATAGATATTTTGCATTTGATTTTACTTCTTATAAAAGGAGTCTTAATTTCTCTAAGCTTCATTCATCTCTGAAATGGAGATAAATCTCATCATAATAGCTGATAAACTAAATCAAACACTTTACATAAAATTATTGCAATTTTTCTAGTTTTTTTTTTTTGAGATTTATTTACTTTCGTTTTAATGGCAGAGGAAATCTTTTATGCAGAGAAATAGAGAGAGAAGCTCCTCCATCCACTCATCCACTACCCAGTGGCTGCAATTCCAAAGCTGAGCCTATCTGTGGCCAGGTCCCACGAGCTTCTTTCAGGTCTCACCCATGGGTCGAGCTTTTAAGAACTGTTTTATGTGTTCTTACTTGCTGCATGCCTTTCACTAGTATGCAGAGAATCATTGTTTAGTTCTACAATAGATACATCTTCCCACTGCTTCTTTTGTTTGCAAACCACCCAAAGGCCTCATTTGCTTTGTTGAACGTTGTTTTCTTTGATATATTGTCTATTATGTCACCACACAGGATAATGTTGCGACATAGAAATATCTCAATAATTTTTACTCTGTAATATTCTTTCTTTGTGTTCAAGTGGTTTTGAACAGTTTCTAAAGTCACGGTCACAGATGCTTGAATCTTGTCTTCCCCCCTCACAGCATCATCCAGATCACACCCAAGTAGGGTGCTCCAGAACGTGCAGACGACCTTTCACATAGACAGAAAACCTAACCAAGAGGATCTAAGCAGGAATTGAACAGACACTTGGAGACATATAATTTGCTAACATTGAGGCATTTAGGAAGCCTAAATAAGCCAATAACCAAGATACTGTTGCATCAGTAATAAAGAACCTCTCAAGAAAAGTCCAGAATCAGATACTTTCACTGTTAAGATCTACCAAGCTTTTAAGAAAGCATGAATTTTTCTCCAACTATTCAAAACAATTGAAAGGGAGGATCCCTTCCAGACACATCCTTAAAGAAGCCAGAGAAGATACAACAAAATGAGAATCACAGACTTTAGCAGAGAGCGAGAGAGATCATGCTGGACAAAACAGTAGAGTTGAAGAAGTATTTATTTCCCAGGCTTGGCCACGGGAATTCCCACTACACTCCAGGAGGTACTGTGCCGAGTGGAAAACTTCAGGGGCTTTTAAGCTCTCATCTTCCAATCAGATTGAGAGTCATGCAATACAAACAAAGTTTTAGACAGGAAGAGAGTTATCAGAGCCCAAACATTAATTAACCTAACCTGGCACAATAGGAGTCAGGAGGGACCCTGCCCGTTCAAGCCTCTGGAGCCTCTGTCAGCTATTCTGAACACTGCAAAAGGCAGGAGGAGTGGGGTGCAGGCCCATGAACTAGAAAGGTACAAGACAAGGTAAGAGGATGGGGTGTGGAAACTCCATTTCCGTGCCCTGTCCACTGTCAATTGACTTGATAAGCGGGTGCAAGCCATTAATGAGCACGTTACAAGACCAATACCCATGAACTCAATAAAATTGCAAAAATCCTTAATAAAATTCTAATCCAATAACACACGCAAAAGATCACCCACCCTGACCAACTGGGATTATTCCCAGGGATCCAAGGATGGATTAACAACAACAAAAAAGCAAAGAACATAACATTACATGTAGAAAAAAGTAGAGAAACCAGGAAGGAAACCAGTGCCCCTCTGGGATGTATCACCTGCAAGGTGAGGATTAAGCCACAAAGCCAATGCTCTGGACCATCTGTGCTATGCAATCTGCATTCACAGCTCCTCTAAATTAGAGGAAGAAGTAATTTGAAAGGCACACTTACAAGGGATGCTTGAAATGTTCCACTGAATTTTAAAAGGGATGTTTTAAGTACTTCTCCCTCTTCTTCATGAAAACAGGTATGGAGAATGTAGGTATCAATCCCACCACCTCTCCCAAACTAAGAGAGCTTTCTAATACCTGAGCTAATGCCCCAAGCACAACTGCAAGTCTCATTCCATTTCACTGGGGGCATCCTAGCCACTTTTACACCTTGCCCTCTGCTGCTGTAGGAGTCTCAGAGCTCAGGGAAAGCCCAACCTCTTCACCAACTGCAGGGCTCCACTGGCAGAGCAATAATCACTAAGCAGACAAGAAAAGGATCCTGAGTGCTCACCTCCACAGGAGAAGGGGAGAGAAAGGGTGTGGGGAAAACTGTGGGGCTGCCAGAGTGAGACCAGTTCTGTCTTTGTGCCTTGGAAGATGCTGGGGAACCTCCCGGCTGTGATTTCTCTTGATGGCGGGGATGGGGTGGGCGATGAAAAAGAAAAGAGAGGGGAAAAAAGCCCACTCTTTCCGTGGGTTTAAAACTGTGGAACCTCTCGTGTTTTAGACAAGCATGATGACTACTACACCATAGCTGCTCAGTCTTTCACACTCAGAGCAGCATTTCCAACATTCCCAAGTGTGCAGAAGTTGCAGAAGAGTTTTCACATACACAGGAAACCTACCCTGGGGGATCTGCCTGTTAGTTAATTCTTTCCTTTCAACTTTTAAAATTAAATTTACTTCTTTATTATTTTTGATACAGTTTTGTAGTCCTTGGGACTTCCCTTTTCATTATCCATAATTTCCACTTCTCAACTGATTTTCCCTGTATCATTAAAATATTATAGTCTTTCATTAACAGTCATAAGTCTGTCATCATACTATTGAAGTGTATCCTGATGTTGTAAGTATGGACAATAGCAGGGAGCCAGCATCCTGTTCTCAACATATATATATAACAGTTTCATTAGGAATCCATCTTTGATTCACAAGTAGTGCTGCATACTGCTTTTTAAATTCATTAAGTCTCAGGGTGAGTGATATGGTACATCTGTACATGGTGCTTTTCAATTCTGTATGCAAGGGAACTCCAGAAATATTATAGATATCAAAAATAGATCTCACTTCAGAAGTCTATGAGAGCAAGGTGAAGCCTGGATTGGAAAGCAATTGCAATGTGCTGATCCCAAGGATTGGTTTCCCATTTATGTGAAAAGCCGTCTACAACTTCTGGAACATTTGAGAATAATCGAGATAATGCTATGAGTGATGAAGACATGATTCAAGCAGCTGTGACCATGAATTTAGAAACTTTCAAAAAGATTTTGAAAATAGCTGGAGTCACCTTGATCCTGTTTGCTTGACAGGAGCAGTGGGTGACTTCAGGGGGTCAGCTTGGTGTCCTTTTGCCTCTGCCCAGCAGGTGGTGGCAAAGGTGACTCCAGACAGGGTGGCCAAGGCTCCAAAGGCACTGGATGAAATCCTTGGCCAGCTTCTCATTGACTATCTCTATGGACTTGGGAGTGTGGTTTACCTGTGGTATGGGCTATGGCACAAGTGAGGCTGAGTGGGGACCTCAGAATTCATGTCCAGCAGAGGAATGACTACTCCTCCTTTAATCTGTGGACATCCACAGATAAGGCCATTGTACTTTAAGGCAAGCCAGGGTGTTGAGACCAAGCAGTTTGGTTTAGGAAATAGGAAGACCTTTACAGGTCAGTCCAAAGGAAAGCATGTATAGGAGACCTGAGCATTGACCAACAGCGGGCACCTCTCAGTGGTGCACACTAAAGCGTAAGCTGAAGCCTACCTGAGGGAGAGATCACAGCACCCACCAGTAAAAGTCCAAACAGGGGAAGAGTGAAGGTAGGATGGGCCATGACATTAACTAGCATGTGAGAGAATTGTCTCCGGTGGCAGAATATGTGGGGTGTATTGGGTTCACCTGTGTGGAACTACAGTCTCTGCTGGCATGCTCAAGAAATGTGGATGGGAAGAGGCCTGGCTGGGGAGCTGAAGGAACACCCCAGCTCAGTTGAGGTTCCCACAAGTGAACAAGAGAGCTGGATTGAGGGCAACAGATTGGAGTAGACATGGCTACACCCTGCCTTAGTGCAGGAGTGGACTGGGTCTGGGAATCAACAGACAACTACATTCCAGCATCCACTGATACTCATGAGATCAAGGGTAGGTGTAGAACAGGCTGGGCTAGGTCTTGAGTCCTGCTAAAGCATGCAAGAGCTGTGTCTGAGCATAGACCAGGCATGACTGGGTAAGAACCAAAATGGCTGTGGCTGGTTAATGAAGGCAATTGTTTCTGCCAGGAAAAAAGTTGGACAAAGTCAACCTGGGCAAAGGATACACTGGTGTGTATGTGTGAGATTTGCCACTTGGAGGAGATCTGACATAGGACCTTGGGCAACTCTTTCATAGGGATGCAGGCCCTGCAGGTGATGGCAGGAAACAAGGCTACCAGCAGTCCAGGCCATACCAGATTACAGTACCCACTAGTATATATGTGGATCAGGTCTGGTTACAGACAGGCTGAACCAATTCCTGATATCCACTGGCATTTCTGAGAATCAGGACACAGTACTGAGGGGCTAGGTCAGGACACAATACCAACTAGTTCACACTGGATCCAGCCCATATACTGGGCTAGGCTGAAGCATTCACCAACAGGAGCTGGGATTTAGGGACAAGCTGGACTGAGTGAGGCTGTGCAGTGCAATAATGGACGCTGAGATGAGCTGAGCCATGCCAGCCTGGGGTCAGTGGGTGCTGGGTTTGTTAGCCCCAGACACAGCCTACCCCGAGTCTGAGACCCACCTGCAAGGAGGGTATTGGATTTATAGTCCAAGGGTTTGGGTGATCTTGTAGAGTTAAAATCATCTGCCTCAGGTCCTGTGGCCCACCAATATGGTGGGTGTTGATTTTGTGAGGCTCATGATCAGAGGATCTGGCAGTGCTCGGGTCACCTGGCCCAGGTCCTTGCACCTGCCTGTAAGTGAAAAAGGCAGAGCAAGGGACACAGACCCTGATACATATGGTAAATTGGCAGTCCGTTTTTTTCCATAGTAGAGGAAGTAGAACAGAGCAAATTGGACAACTACCTGAGCAAATCATGACAGTAAAAATCTGGGTGAATGGAGACTTGAGGTCAATATGTCAGTCAATGGATATTGGAAGGTTGTCGTACCCTTGGATCGGCAAAATCAACAGCATTTCAGAATTATCTGAACCACTTGTTCAAAACCCTCGGAACATGCACCACATTGGAACTCTGGGTTGATATTGGGTGACAGTTCCCCATCTCTGGATATTTTCATTTGGCGGAGGCTGGTTGTGGCACCCCCCTTTATTTCTTCCCTTCCCCCAGAATCAAGAAAAGAGAAAATCTGGACACAATGATTTTAGCCACTTTTCCCTAACCCTCAATCCTTCCCACCCTTATCAATCATTTAATAATCATCAAAATTTTAAATTTAAAAAAATTTTGAAAACAGAAGGAAACATAATACCTATGGGGCCTGACATAATAGCCTAGTGTGCACCAGAATCCAACATGGGCATTATCCAGCTCACAGCTTGTGGACTGAGAAAACATTAGAAGGTGGCCCAAGGTCTTAAGAACCTTCACGACATGGAAGATCTGGAAAAAAAGTCTGGCTCCTTGCTTTGAATTGGCTCAGCTTTGGCTATTGCAGCCACTTCAAGAGTGAGCCAGTGTACAGGAGATCATTTGTTCTTTCACTCCTTCTCTCTGTATATTTGCCTTTCCAATAATCAAAAACATAATACCCGTTAAAATGACCAGGAAAGCCCTATTTTCCAACATTGTCCTGAGTGGTTGCGTAATGTGTAGCACATCAAACAGAATAATGTTCTCCCCTGCACTCAGGCGGAAGACCCAGAGGAATCTCCTGCTTGGATCAGCTACGTTGTGGCATTTAGGGAGTGAACCAGTAGATGATTACCTTAGCTCTTCCTTTTTTCTGTAAATCTGTGTTTCAAATAAAAATAAATAAAAATTTTAAAAAGGAAAAATCTGGTGTGAATCCCCTGCTTGAATCCTGGCAAAACCCAATGTTCCCGGAATATCCTGTTCTTTACATTTGTGTTCATTTTCACCATGTTTGTACTTAATACCTTTAAATGGTGGCAACAGAACTGCTGCCAAATGTCTCCTCAGATGGCAGTGATGATTTCCTTAAAGGTGACCACATACAAGGAAGCTTTTAACATTGTTTAGTAAGAATCCCAATATTTGGGTCTGGTGTAATAATCTTAATTGACTATTCCTCCCCTTCCAAGCACCAGTATCCCATATGATCATTTGTTCAAATCCCAGATGTTCTACTTCCAATTTATCCCTTGGAATGTGACCTCACACACATGTGACAGACCTGGAAGTAGCTCCTGATTGTTGGCCCCAGATGGGCTCAGCTCTGGCCTTCACAGCCACTTGGGAAGTAGGCGAGTGGAAGATGGCCTGCTCTCTCTATTTCTCTGGTTGGAAGAGCTTTCTGTCCCTCTTTCTCTCTGTAGATCTACTGTTCCAATTAAAGGTAATAAATACTTTTTAAATTATAATAATTTTTTAAAGATTTATTTATTTTTTCTTGTAAAGTGAGATATACAGAGAGGAGGAGAAACAGAGAGGAAGATCTTCCATCCGTTTATTTACTCCCTAAGCAGCCGCAATGGCCAGAGCTGCACCTTTCTGGAGCAAGGAGACAGGTGCCTCTTCCACGCAGGTTCAGGTTCCTCAACTGTTTTCCCTGGCCACACACAAACAGGGAGCTGGATGGGAATCAGGACTGTCAGGATTAGAACTGGCACTCATATGGGATCAAGACATGTGCAAGATGAGGACTTTAGCTGTTAGTTTACCATGCTGAGCCCCAAAATTACAATATTTGTTATATAAAGTATTTGACTTATTAGCTAATGTAGTCCATTTTACTCCATTTCACAGATGGATAAAGGTTAGAGCAGTTAATCCATTTTTAGGTCACATTTCCAAAACAAGCAAAGCAAACACAAAGTGTTGTCTTTTGTATAAATACAAAACATGTTAATGATCTCACTTATGTGAAATAGCTAAAATGGGAAATATGTTGAAGACAGAGTAGAGTAGAGGTTATGGTGCATGGATAGGAAAGGGGAATGTGCAGTCAGCTTTACATGCACGCAGAGCTTCTGTTTGGGATAATGAGAAAGTCCTGGGAGTGGACAGCAGTGACAGTTGTACAGCATTGTGATGCCACTAACTTGAATTCTGAAAATATTAGATGTTTTTTGTTCTACATATAAATCTATATAAACATCTGTTCTTTTAGTATCATAAAAGGTTTCATGATTTTACCCAACCTAGCTCATGTATTTATTCTTATTATTCTAACCAATACTTTCAGTTTTTATTCCAATAATTAAACATTAATTCACAATCATATCCACACCACCCAGACCCAGACTTCTTAAAATCTCTACACCCCAAATTTTAACACTCATCATGGGTCCATCCGGCACAGCTCTCCGGAACCTTCATTTTGTTGCTGTTCTACCTCTTGGCAGGTCTAAGAAGTATATGGAGGATGCCTCCTGCATCAAAGGCCTGGTGTGGATGCAGCAATGACTCCACAGGTCACGTTAGGGGCTTACAGAAATGAATGTGGACAAACAAGAATCTTTCCATATATTTCTACCTTCCTTTTCCCACAATTCCCGATTCCTATGTCCAAGTTCTTTAACATTAAAAATTAAAACCCTTGCCTTAAAATGTTGATTTGTCTTCACCAAATTTCATC
>NW_024466449.1:0-1530 GCF_017591425.1 Ochotona curzoniae
AAAATACTACCTGCAAAATGTAATATTATCTCAACCTCAAAAGCCTATTTCACATGCAATAAGATATTGTGAAGAAACCAATGAACCAACAATCAATGTGAGTCAGACTGCTTAGGATGTATGTCAAGGAACTGTAAAACCTAATATACTTTTAAAACCCTATGTTATTCCGTAATGGGGCAAGACAGCAGAGAAATCTTCCATCTCCCTCGAATGTGTGAGGAAGACATGAAATACAATCTATCAGGATCATAATTGGTAACTCATAGAAAACAGACTCAAATCAGCATTAGACAATAAACTGCAAAGATATATAGGGGGAATCAAAAGTGATCCTGACAACCTCTTAAGAGGAGGTCATATGCACAGAGCAGTGGGGGACCCCAGAGTGGAGCAGGGGGACAGGAGGAGGCTTGTATCCCAACCCTGAAGAATCCCGGATCCTCACCAAGGTATATCAGTACGAGCACCAAGGACTACATCCCAACTACCAAGGAGACCACGGGGAATTGGAGTGCCTTCGGAGGCCAAGAACTCTGAGCTCATCCACTCCCACTTGGGATCTACAACATGGGATGGAAGAAGTTCAAATTCTTCCTCACAGGATCTAATGGCATCAGAACAACAGCCTGAAGCCCTGAGCAGTCCACAGAAACAGAATAGTAAACTTCCTTCAGGACTAGGGAGGGGAGCTCTCTCTGGTCTTTGCTTGGTTCCAACTTTGCGTCCCCACTCTCTCTTGCAATGACCATCAGGATTGCCCCAGACACCTCTCAAAACAAACAAATAACCAAAGAAACAAACAAAAAAAATCTAGGATAGACAGAGAACAACAAGGAAAGCTTAGAATTAGACAGAAAATGGTCAGCATGCATTCACTTATACCTTACTAGGTGGGACACAAAGATTAGTTACTCCTCACTAGGGCATTGAGGCTTTCTTTGCACACCCCTCCTAAAACTGTTCTGCATCTAAACTGTTGACAGATGTCTTGTTAGAGTTATAAGCCAGTCTAGACTACCTGAAAAAAAGCCAGGTTCAGCAAAAGTCTTCTTCAATGCTATAAAATGATGAATATTATAATAAAAATAGACACCAGACAGCTGAACAGTAATCTATAGCCATTTTAAGTTGTATAGAACGTGGTTGTTTATAAACTAAAATTGAAATGTCAATGAAGTAGTCACAGGATGTGGTAAAGTACTTGCAATCTTTTTAAAATATTGGTTACTCAATACTATGTCAATTGATTCCATAACGTTACAAATTGTTGCTGATGTTATGTCGAGGCTTTTAATTGATTGGGATGATACTCTGCCAGCTCTACCTTCAGACCAGAGATGTCCTCCCCAACAAGCCGTCCAGATGGACAATAAGATACTGGACTCTGCTTGGTATATGTTTGCAATGAAAGAAACTCAACTGAACTTGAACTGTGGTTATGCAACAAGGTGGAGGAATCCACCATGGAGGGAGGGTTTAGGAAGGGGTGTTGGAATCCCAGTGCCTCTAAAATGGTGTCACATAATG
>NW_024466450.1:0-1918 GCF_017591425.1 Ochotona curzoniae
TAAGATGTTTGTGAGGTGGAAATAATCCAGTGCAGAGAAATGGAAGAAACAGAAATTGACAGGTGATAGCAGAAGGAAAACATGGGAAATTATTGTCTTATACATATAGGATTTCGTTTGAAGTAAAGACAAACACTAGAATTGATAGTGACCATGTCTGCACAACATTGAGGCAAATGTACAAGGCAAATGTAATGATTGAAAGGATTAATTTTTCAACTGTTTTGAAGTAATAAAAATACACCATTTTTTGCTTGTGGAATAATCATATTAAAGACATTTGCAAAAAACTGGGTATGAACAGAACTTTTTGACTTTCATATTTATTGCATTTTATCTGATATATTTTTATTTTTGTTGATTCATGATAATCATATGGTTTTTTTTTTTTTTTGTACAGAAAACAGCAATTGCACTCACCTTGTCCTGTCTGTCATTCTGGTTTTGAAAGAATGAAATCAAGCAAAAACCAAGTAAATGGAACATAAAACCATGTGTTAGGAATGGCACACTGAAGGCAAAAGAAGACTCTTTCTAGCTTCCCAAAACATCTGAATGAGCTTAGATTGCCTATTACGAGGCTCCCTCTGGAAACCAAGTCTATTTGTATAGACCTCAATGAATTAGTACTTCGTGCATTCAAGGACAGGCAGTTTCTAGAAATATATTTTAAGTGACTAGAAAAGGCAGTAGTGAAGCTGTATCCTGCACCCCTCAGTGAGCACTCCAGCATTTAGCAAGGTGGAATTCTCTGGCAATCAGGACACAGGGGCTGAGACTGGCAAAACCAAATTCTGGAAATAGTTTGACATTGGATAATGTGAAAATCTGTGTCAGAGTGAACCCTATGTAGAAGGACAAAATGAAATCTGCCCAATAAAAGAACAGGAAGCAGGTCATGAGAATGAGAGTACTCTGAGTGGCTCTGATCTCTGGGCTGGGATATTTGGCACACCTGGATCTCTGGAGGTAGAGGACACGCTTGTGATGTTTGTACAGATGTAGACCCATGTACAGACTGCTCCATCCCATGAGACTCTGAAAGGTGAGGTCCCGGAGAGCCATGAGGCAGAGGAAGAGCCATCTGATTATGTGTGGAGCTGGCAGTAGGTAACAATACTCAACATGTTTTCTAACTGCAGATTTATTCATGTTGTTTACTGCTGTGGTATATTGGAGCACATTAGAACTTATGAGAAAGCTAAAGACCCAGATGAGGAGGAGGTAGGGAAGAACCTGCCATGCAGTGTGTGGTTTGAGTTTTGTCCACAAGGTGTTCCTGGCACTGATGGTGATGGCCTGGACTACACTGAGGAGGCAGGTGGTGCAGATGGAGAGACTTCGAGCAACCTTGTTCAAGTAAAACACAGTTTTACAAAAAATGTCACCTAGTAGGAAGTTACTGATAAAAATGATTGTGATTATGTCTCTCACTCCTGTGGTACAGATGATGATAATATTTGAAAAAGCCAAATGGATGAGGATAAGGTCTATGGATTTTTTCACAGATCCCATGACCAAAGTGTGTGCATGTCTCACAACTATGAGGAAGTTTCCCACCATTCCTGGTCCAGTGAGAGAAAGGATGATTATTCTCTGGGTGAGGTCACTCCAAGTCATCTTCTGACTTCAGGAACAGGACTAGATAAAACTTTTAAAGAAAACAAAGAAGGTAACATGGCAAATTTCAGGTGTGTGGATCTTCTCTGCTTATTCAAAAGAGCAGTAGTGATGCACATGCATGTTGATATGTGCATACACATTCATATCTCACTGTTCATGCTTAGAAGCTCTCTCATCTCCTACTTGATCTCCTCTTTTTGTCTTGCTTCTGTTGAAACAGGGATGGTAGCAGTTGCAAATGAAACACAACATCTGCATTAGTGCATCTTCCAGCCTTTCCACAAGAGCCTTTTAT
>NW_024466451.1:0-76829 GCF_017591425.1 Ochotona curzoniae
CCATCACACAGGCTGGACCAAGGACCTGGGCTAGGGGACTTAAGTCCCACTGGATCCTCCATACTTGGGGCTCACGGTCCTGACACCCACTACAAGGTGGGCGCTAGCACTTGGATCAGGAGTGTCAAAGCCAAATTGGATCGCCCACTCAAGGCTCATGGCACCCACCACACTTGGCAGCATTGGACACAGCTAGCATCCCAAGCAGAAATCTGGCCTAACCCAATTTTCCCCAGCCCCAGCAGGGTAGCTGGGCGATTTAGACACCTGTGCCTCTGCCCAAACTCATCTGAATTCTGACCACCAACATTGGCAGCAATGGCGAAGACTGGGTCCTGAACACGTTCAGAGCTGCCTGATCTGCTCAAAGCATGATAGCTGTAGACGGAGAAAATTCTTCGGCCTTGGACCTGGACAAGCTCAGGATTTGCCCACTGCCTGGCAGCATCAGATGTAGCTAGGATCCCAAGCAAAAAGCCTAACCTGACACAGGGTTCCCCCCACATGGCTGGGACATTCAGACACTCATGCCTCCACCAAGCTCACCTGAACTCCCTATTTATTTTCTTTGGAAAGGCAGATTCACAGACAGATGGACAGAGAGATTCCACCTGCTGTTTGTCTCCCCAAATGGCCACAATGACCAGAGCTGAAATGATCCAAAGCCAGGAGCCAAGAACCAGGAGTCTCTTACAGGTCTTCTATGTGGTTACAGGGTCCCAAGTCTTTGGGAATTCCTCCTCTACTTTCCCAGGCAATAAGCAGGGGGCTGGATATGAAGGGGCACAGCTGGAACATGAACTGATGACAATATGGGATGCCTGTGCTGGTGGTGGAGGATTAGCCAGGTAAGCCCATACCTGGCCTCCATAACACAAAGGAATATTTAAGATACACTCATAATTACAAAATACTCAAACTTGCCATATTGATTGTGTAGAAGTATTTATAAACCGTTGAGAGAAAGTTATGTTTTAAATGTACAAGTTTTGATACAAGTGCCCTGTGCAATATTTGTTGTTTATGTAAAAGATTAAACTAACAGGATTTCAGTAATAAAATGAGACAGCATTTTTGGACATAACTGATAATCAGTTAGCCTTAGGAAATGAGCCTCCAGAAATGCGTCTGTGAGGACCTTCCCAGAGTGTGAGAAATAGCATGTATCAACTGGTGGTGAAGTGTAGTGAGTACAGTCTGATGGCCATTGTGCCGACTGGATTCCAGGCTTTTTTGCTTCTGATCAAGCTTGCTGGCAATGCATAGGGGAAAGCAGCAGAGGGTGGCCCAGAGGCTTGGTCCCTGCCTAGTTCCCCAGAGTGGGAGATCTGGAATAGATTCCTGTCTCCTGGTCTCAGACAGGTCCAGTTCTGTCTCTTGCAGACATTTGTAGAGAGAAGCAGTTTATGGAAGATCTCCATCTGTGTCTTTCTCTCTGTGTGTTTTGATTTCAAATAAATTATTTTTCAAAAAAGAAATTTCTTTGTTTTTTACAGATTTTTAAAGATTCATTTACTTATTTATTTTTTATTGGAAAGGCAGATATACAGAGAGGAGGAGAGACAGAGAGGAAGATCTTCTGTCCGATAATTCACTCGCCAAGTGAGCGCAACGCCCATGCTATGCCGATCCAAAGCCAGGAGCCTCTTCCGGGTCTCCCACACGGTTGCAGGGTCCCAAAGCTTTGGGCCGTCCTCAACTGCTTTCCTAGACCACAGGCAGGGAGCTGGAAGGGAAGCGGGGCTGCCGGGATTAGAACCGGCGTCCATATGGGATCCCAGGCGTGCAAAGCGAGGACCTTAACCACTGCGCCATCGCGCCGGGCCAGAAAAAGAAACTCTTTTAAAAAAAAGACAGAAAACAGTAATTTTTTCTATGAACCTTGGCAAACAAATGCTGACTTCTACTTTGTAGTTGCAGCTGATGACCCTCAGGGACACAGTTTCTAAGATCACCAAGACTCAACTTCGCTGCAGCTGTTAACTTCCTAAGGAAACCCAGAAAAACCACAGAAATGTGTAACTGACGACTAAGAGGAGTCACCCTTCAGAAGAAATTTCTCTACAGGTGGTCTTTAGTGTCAGGTTCAGACATGAATTTCTCCCAGATTGTGTCCTACAGTCAGCCAAACTCCACTCAACTTTGACAGCAAGATAATCTCTCAGAACCGGTGATATAAACATTGGTCCTGCCTGGCATACTCCTGTGCATGCCTCGTGACAGGCTGAGGAGAGGCTTGAGGTGCGCATGCGTCTCATGGCTCATTGTGACTTGAAGTGGGGAATCAGTTAAGACGCCAGCATGGGGGGCTCACCTACAGGGCTGACCCTGGGTTCCCCAGGCTGGGAAAACTGGGGCCAGTCTCTTCCGTGAATGTCCTGCCCCCCATTGAATAAGGGCCAGTGTGTATTGACCTTCAGCAGGCATGATGATGTCAAATGGAATAAAATCAGACTCTGGAAACCGCCTGCCAGAGGAGAATCTCAGGAATCTGCAAACAGAAGCCAAAGAAAGGAACAAGACAGAAAACAACAACTCTAGCTACTCAAGTCAAAGGCAGGAACTGCTGGACCAGATCAGGTAAAGAGGATTGAGATTCGGGCTGGCTCCTGTGAGGGTGGCTAAAAGGGGCCTCCTCAGGCTCGGGGCACACAGTAATATTTCATATTAATAGGAAAAGAGAAAATTTAATGCACTGTTGTGTCGACTTGGGAAACCAGGACGGCTTTTGTGTCATAAAACTAAGATGGTGAAGGAGTAACACTAAAATACTGGGGCAGCAGGTGTGCTGTAGCAACAAAAGCTGTTCCCCGCGATGCCAGCACCTGATGTTGACACCAGATCTTGTCCTGTCTGCTTTACTTCAGTCCAGCTCCATGCTGCTGATGTGCTTGGTGAAGCTCCTGATTCTTGTGTTCCTTCTGGATCAGTTTGTCTGTCTTTCTATTTCCCTCTTGCTTTCTCTCTCACACATTGTTTTTTTCTGCTTTCCCCTCTCCCTGTTTCTATAAATCTTTCAATGAAACAAGTTGATTTTATCAAAATGTAAAGCTGTAAAGGCACACAAAATATCAAAAGTCCAAGAAGAAACTACACATTTCTATAAATTCTACCTTGAAAAAGTAATTCCTGAGGATGAACTTAAATTCTGGAAGTTGACTTATTAAAACAAAAATTAACACTTCCCCGGGGTTGGGTCGGTGGTAAAGCACTGTTTGAAATGGCCATAGCGCACACAGGAGTGCTGGGTCTGAATCTTTCCTCCTCTTGCTCCTCCAGCTCTCTACTCACGTGAGGGCAGAGACACAGCACTGCTAACTCGAGGACTGGGTCCCTGCCACACATGTGGGAGACCCAGATCGAGTTCTTGGCTCCTGCAGTGGAATGAAATACTGGATGTGATTGCGCCCTTTCTTTCTTTCCCCACTCTCAAATAGCCAAAATAAATAAAACACATCTCCCATGGAAAGCTGCATGGTTAAATGCCATTTGGGGGTCTGATTTGTTTGTAAGAAGGAAGGAATTTCTCTTCTTTGATGCCATATATTTAGCAGAGGGCTCCTTTATGTCTCGGCTAGCATGTTTTCCTGGCTTGTGGAATGTTCCATGTCTGTCTTTCCAGGAAAAGGCACCATAAAGAGGTTGACCTTTTAGGTGAGCTGTGTTCTGCAAAGCATGCATCCAAACTGTATGGAATCTCTTCTTCAAGATTTCAACATATTTTCAAATTTTATTTTAAGAGGGAAAGCAGAGATACAATCAGCCCAGGATTTGTTAGTAAGTATAGTCTGAACTGGACACCACATTAAGTCCTTAAGATTTGTAATTTCTTGCAGTCATCACCCCAGTTTTGAGAAGAATATGTCTTTGTAATTACTTTTTACAAACTAGGCAGCTGTGATTCAGGAAGGTGGATTAACTTGCTTCTACTTCTCAGATAACTTCTATCTGACCCATGATTTGGTGCCCCCCTCCTGTCATCCAAATCCTTTCTGTATTCCTTGGCCTAGATTTACCATGACAGAAGTGCTGGTATTAAGACTCCAAGTACATTCCACATTACTTCTTTAAGTCAGTCAGGGCTAGGTTAACTTTGCGCTTGTGCCATCATCTGCTGCCTTCCCAGGCCATGAACAGGACGCTGGAATAGCTTGGAGTGACAGCAGTCGACGTTTGCATTGTAGATGGAAGCTTCATTGGCTAGGCCTTCATGCAAACCCATGTTTTAATTCAATCCTGATGAATTATATGTATTCAAGGATTTGTTCATTTCTTTCAGGTTTTCTAGTTTGGTGGCATATAATTGCTCATAGTAGTGAATTACAGTGTTTTTTTTTATGTCGAATTTTACTTGATTTTTCTTGCTTGCTTTTATTTGCTAGTCTGGATAAAAGTTTGTTTTTTTCATTTTCAAAGACATAAGTAAAACTGCGAGGGATATGTTATTCTGGGCTGACAGAATTTTTTTTTCTTTGTATCTGGAATATGTCATTCCAATCTCTTCTGACCTGTAGAGTTTCCTGGAGAGGTTGGGTATAAATCTGATTTGCATTCTCCAATAGGTCAATTTATTATTCTCATGAGCATATTTAAGGATCGTATAACTGATATGGACATGAGCATCCAAACTGTGTTTCTTAGACCCCAGAATATTGGATGTCAACCACACCTGACTTTCGTAGTGTCTATTGCCATGTTTTTAATGCTTTCGGACACAGCGGGATTTTTCCCTTTTTCTGAGAGGCAAGCAAGAGTGGTTTTGGGCTGGTGCACAAGCAGCTGTGCCCTTCAGACTGTAAGATGTGTATAGGAGCTCCCTGTTAATCATTCTGGGACTTTTAGCACGAGCATCTCAATTCTTGGCCCTGGGAATCGTTAAGGGGCATTGCCCAAGTCCTATATGCTGCATTCAAGGTGTACTAACATGTTCAGTTCTTACCCTGGCTAACTGAAATACAAGCAGTTTCTTACTTCAATCCCACATGTTTGCTCCAAGGACTCTGGGGAACATAGTACAAATTACCATAGATTTGGCACTATGTGATGCAGTGTGTTCCTTCCTCAGATGTCACAAAGTGACTGTCAGATTTTTTCAATTATTGTGAACTGAACAGAGATTGTGGCAAGGTTCTCTAGCTCCTACAGGGAAATACATGCTACTCCAGAAGGTACAGCACCAGCAACAACAATCCCAGAACTAGGAGCATTATGCTCAGTGAAACAACCAGGACCCAAAGCACAAATACCATATATTCTCTCTGATTTAAGACATCCTTCTTGTAAAATGTGAAACAAGGAGAAATATATGTCAGCAAGAGTGTACATACATTCTCATAGATGTATAACAAAGACTACTGAGAAATGAATATGCGTTGCCGTACACATCTCTACCTGTGATTAAAAGGAGGGCTCTCAGTGAATCATTCAAATATAGTTTGATAGTATACTATTTGTTTTCTTTTTTAAGATTTATTTATTTTTAATTGAAAGAATTATTTATAGAGAGTAGTAGAGACAGAGAAAGGTCTTCCATCTACTGATTCACTCCTGAAATGGCCACTGTGATTGCTGAACTGATCTGAAATGAGGATCCTAGAATATCTTCTGGACTTTCCCCATGAATGCAAGCTCTAAAACAGTTCACCCGTCCTCCTCTGCTTTCCCAGCCACAACATGGAGCTGCACTGGAAGTGGAGTAGCCAGGACATAAACCAATGGCCATGTGGGATGCTGGCACTCGAAGGTGGAGGATTAGCCTATTGGATTAAAAGTACCTACCCCCATTATGAATTTTCTATCCTTGTACATGATACATTTAAATAGCAGAATATTTAATATATGTGTCTTGATCATGGACTATACTATGTGAGGTAAAATATTGGGAGGAGAGGATGGGGAGGAAGAAAACAGTTGGTCGGAATCTGTATACCTACAGAATTGTAACATCCGCCATAATAAAAATCAAAGAATCATTAAAAATAAATTCAATATAGAAAAGTCTCTCAAACATAAATGTGTCAGATGCAAAAATAGTGTAAAGAAGTAGCAAAAGATAGTGTTGATAAGACTATAGTATGACATATACCCCTGGGGATTAATGTGCTTAGCTCTGTAAAATTTTAAAAAAGGTACATCCAAAATTGCAAAACCTGTCATGTCACAGTTTAAACAGTTAATTTTTTCATGTTATTAAACATATGGACTTCAGTTATGATCGTTAGGAATTATAACTTAAGTCTACATGTGTTAAATCTATTTTGAAGATTAAATAAGGAAATATATATAGTAAATTCTGATAAGATGATCGTTAATGCAGGTTTCATTTTTTTTTCCCCAAAGTGTGCCATTGGATTAAATGGAGTGAAATGGAATTAATTCATGATTAATGTTTACAGTTTATTTAGAAAATTCATGTAATTTACTGCAGTGTAAGAGGTAGGATTGTAGCGTGTAAGGACATCATATGGAAAAACATGAAACCCAGGGATTTGTTTCATATGTCTACACTCACTGAACCAATTTTCTCAGTAACCTTTGCTGAAGAGACTGGCCTTTTTCCCTGGGTTGATTTCACTTCATTTATAAAAATTAGTTTACTCTTAAGTATGTGGGCTAATGTTTGGGTTTTCTCTGGCTTTCTGTCTCTTGGTGTGCCAGTATCAAGTGGTTCTGTCTACAAACTGTTCTATAGTACTTGTGAAGACTGATATGATGATGTCTCTAGTTTTGTTTTGCTCATTAGGACTGCTTTGGCTTTTCAGGCCTCTTGTGTTTCCGTATGAATTCTAGCATCTAGACCTGAAGAGAGTATCATAAGCATTTAATGGGGATCATATTGAATCTATAAATTACTTTCAGTAGTACAGACAATTTGAAGACATTAATGTTTTTAAAGATTTCTTTTAATATTATTGAAAGTCAGATATCCAGCGAGGAGGATAGACAGGGAGGATGATCTTCCATCCATTGATCGATTCCCCAAGAAGCCGTAATACAGGAGGTATGTTGACCTGAAGCCAGGAACCCGGAGACTCTTTGGGTCTCCGATGTGGGTGCGGGGTCCCAAGGTTTTGGGTTGTCCTGAACTGATTTCCCAGGCTACAAGCAGGGAGCTGGATGGAAAGTGGGGCTGCCAGGATTAGAACAGGAACCCATATGGGTATCCTTGCGCATGGGTGAGCAGTTTATTAGCTAGGCTATCACACTGGGCCTGATGACATTGATTCTATCAATCCATAAACATGGTAGATTTTTCAATTTTTGTGTCTCCTACTTTTTCATTAATGCACTGCCATTATATTTGCACTCTTCCACGTGTTGAATTTTCTTTCTTTAGTCCCACCATAGCTCCCTAATTATTCGAGAATGACCTTCATTCATATGACCAGCATTGTAGTTATGCACATTTCAGATAGCAGAGACTGTGAGTCGCTATCTGTAATTCCTGGCAAATGACTGAGGCATCTGAGTCCCAGACCCCTGACTGAGTACCTTGGTATCCTGGAAAAACACACAAAGAAATAACAACAACAACAAAAAAGCAAGAAAAAGCAGTGCTAATCCCTCATCAGGCCATTTGGTTTTCAGACTCATCAAGACTATGTTTATATCTTCTGTGTACTTTCAAATTCACACAACAATCAGGTTTGGGATCAGCTCAGATGAAGTTTCTTTGGAGATCTCCCCCAACTGAACTGCTGGTCTCAGAACCCCAACCATGAAGAGACTACGTCATCCAGTAAATTCAGAATAGTTTTCATTGCGATTGGAATGGCGAGATTGGCAGCAATTCAGATCTGTAGAACCATCAAAACTGCTTGAGCAGGACCCTCCAAACATGCTTCATATTGGGGACCTGGGATGGGTGGGAGGCTGGGTGGGACTTTTCCTTTGTTTCTCCCTTGACTCCAAATACAGGGGAAAAAATGATATTTTAGTGTGGAAACAATGGTATTACCCACTTTCCTGTAGCCTTTGATCCTTTGTGCCTTAATTACCTAAGTAACATCTCTGACAAAATAAATTAATTTTCTTTTAAAGATTTATTTTTATTATTATTATTATTTTTTATTGGAAAGGTGGATATACAGAGAGGAGAGACAGAGAGGAAGATCTTCCGTCCAATGATTCACTCCGCAACGGCCGATGCTATGCCTATCCAAAGCCAGGAGCCTCTTCCGGTTCTCCCACGTGGGTGCAGGGTCCCAAGGCTTTGGGCCGTCCTGGACTGCTTTCCCGAGCCACAGGCAGGGAGCTGGAAGGGAAGTGGGGCCACCGGGATAGAACCTGGGTCCATATGGGATCCCGGGCATGCAAGGCGAGGACCTTAACCACTGTGCCACCGTGACGGGCCCAAAGTAAATTAATTTTTAAAAGGCAGAAAAGTATATCTCCTGCATACTGACCTACAACTAACCTGTTGAGATTATTCAAATCCACTCTGAGAAATTCTATTCACTAATATGTCTCTTCATGCAAATCTCTGTTTAAACATCCATAATACTCCAGATTGTGATTATAAAATTTATGGCCCATAACACTTGACAGGAATAATAATTTTGATGCATTTTTAAGATGTTTTCACAAACATCATTGCAAAGTGGTTGTGCTATTATATGTTGTAATCAATTCCACATCCCAGCTTCTCATTTGTAGAAATTGACCTTCACCAAAGAAAAATAGCTTGTTCCAAGAGCTCATATCTATGAAATAAATTGAGATTCTAAATCTCTTGCCCTTTTCTGTCACCACAGAAGATTTGTCCTCTCAAAAGAATTTTCATATTCATGCTTGGATATCCATAATAGACATTGAGAACTTGCATATTCTACAAAGTTCCATGTTTTGTGAGATGTTGTGATGAACTCATATCCCAGTTTTTTTGTGTGACATAAGAGCTAATATTTTCGTTTTGAAAACAAGATGACTGTTTACATTTTAATTTACTTCAATTTTCCATCTTATCCCTTCCTACTGTCAGTCCACAGTTCAAAGTTCTTTCTTAACAGTAAGAAGGTGAAATTCACTCCATCTCAGGGGCATTAGGAATCATACCTGGGTTTGTGCTTGAAGTAATCTCCCTCATATTGGGATAGGCAGGTCAAGAGTGTTGAGGAAAAAGCAACTGAAGTGGTTTTTCCAAGAACAAACATCCAATGGACAATGTGTTTTGCCGGTAACTGCTTGGATAGTTCAATTGTGGAGTAACTTAGGAGCAGTAAATGCAGAGACAGATGAAAAACAAACTCAGGGTTCAACTGACAAACTCTTTCACTTCCCCTCATGATCAACATTGCCTGGGTCTCCTCCTGCACAACTGTACAGGAGAAAGGGGTGTCATGGTTTAGTGTCAAAGGGAGTAACATTGGTTATTTGCAACCCTCACACTAATGGGAGACAAAAGAGCATTTTCAAATTATTAGATATGGGCCAAACAGAACATAGTGTTTCTCATGGCACATGAAGCATCTGGATAATGACAGAGAAGTGCATCAGTTTATATCACTGGTGTTTTCTGCCAGGATATCAAATAGGGCTTCAATCAATTCAAAATACCAGCACTTCCTTTCTACTCATTTTCCTATGTTAACACTAATATAAAAAAAAAAAAAACAAATCACAGATTTTGGTTTGCCTGTTTTCTGTCTTTTATTTTTGTAGCTTGTTTTTTTGGTCTAATGTATGTGTGGACAAAATTGATTTGAGGTCTTTTCCCGTTTAGATTTAGTTCCTCCTGGGATTTAAGGCCCCATAGCCTATGATATGCAATTATAGTTATTTAATCTTTTTAAGAAGTCCACGAGCAGCGCTTTGTTTCCTTGATGTAACAGAGATAATTGGGCACAGGTTCTACTCTAGCATTCTCTAAGCCTTGTATAATACAACAGGGAACGTGTTTGCTCTACAATTCTTCAGATAGATTCCTTAGACTCCAAGTCAGGATCAGTGTTCACTAAGTAAAGATAATTTCACTGAAAGCCAATGTCCAAAGCAATTAGCAGTTCATACATATTCCACACTATTTCTCTCTGTTGGATTTGTGGGTTAATCTAAGATAAAGGAAACATCACTCCTGGTCAATAATGTAGGGCAAAGAGCTTCTTCTTGCTGCTGATGCAACTTTGTTTGCCATCAGTAGAATTCCATAGATCTTGTCAAACTTCTCTACATTCAGACATATTCAAAGGAATCAGAACAACTCTACTACTTGGGCTGAGGGATGGTAATCATCTGTAACCCTTTTCTGTAGAGTGCTGTGAGCTAGTCCTGATTCAGGAGGTGCCAGGGATAGGTTTCTGAGCCTCTTTTCATTGTTAATACAGAAGATAGTGGGGGAAAGATAAAGTGCACCTAACAGCTTGCAGACTTTTTTAGATATTAATATACTTTAAAAATGGACAGAGAATCTCTTGATGCTACAAGGATTGTTCTATCAGAACTGTAACACTTAATCCACTCTGGGTTTTCTTGGAAGATCATGAAGTCCTAAGTATTGTGGATTTCAGTTCACACTCACTGTTTACATCAGAACAAATCTGATTGTAGGATGATATTACAATTGAGAATTTATCCTGCAGCCCATCAACCTGATCCCCAAGAATTCACTAAGGTCATGTACCCATACAAAACAACATAAAAGTCCTATATTAAGTTTTGAGGATTTAGTCCTTCGAGCACTTGAAGAGCTAATTTAATCTAGAGCATGAAGGGATCATGCACCGATTGGTTCCCATCTATGGATGGAGGACATAGGATCCAGTGATGTCAAGTGTCCACTAATACTCCTCCCTGTTCTTGATATCACTGAGCATCCCAGACCAGTCAGAAAGAGGAAGAAATTATGACTCTGACCCACAAACCCTCTGAAAACATCCCCACATGTTACCAGTCTTAGTCACACATTACCCTAGAAATACTAAAAAAAAAAAAAAAAAAAAGTATTTTTCAACGTGGTTGATTGCAACCTGGATGATCAGCAGTCTTTTCCTCCTACTCTTTGTGCTGTTTATGGCTGGCATTTACTGACTGACTCAGAGCCTGAACCTCTGAACCCGATGGAAAACAGGAAGAACTGTTACTGTTCTTCACAAATTTACTGAGTCAGAAATGTATGATATGTCTCTTGATTTCCTTCAGATAAAAAGTAGAGTCTGAGGTGCAAAGCAAAAGTACGTTTATTGAGTGAACCAGAAGAATAAAAACTCTCTGACTCACTGATCACCAAAAGTACAGAGAGGCCCAAGGATAGGTGTCCATTGAGGATGTGAGAACTTGGACCTTAACTGGGGTTTCAACATTTTCATCAATTTAACACTTTTGGTGTGATGTTATGAACATCGATTACGGGGTTTGGTACAATGTCTCTGATGCACTGAGTTGTAGAAACTTGGGGTATGAATTTCAGTGTCTACAGTGTTTCGTGAACAAAAGCTACATCAGGGTGTGCATGAAAACTTGAAATAAAATTTTGGGAAATTTCACCATTTTTGGAAACATGGTGAGGATTGTCAGTATATTCTATCATATATCTCCCTATTTTTCCCTATTCTCACAATATGTGAATATTATGTTGTTGTAATATTACGATGCCATTATCAGTTGTGGTATCCTCAGAACTGGTTGTTTCATCACAGGTCTCACAATGTGGTGGGATAATGAAATGCCATTCATAAATCCATTGAGATTCTGAAGGCAATGATGAATCATTAAACTCTGAGTTCATTTCAAAATGAGCTGTGATGTGTGAAAAGAACATTTTGATGTTCTAAACCACCATTTTTATCTCATAAAGCCACAGTGTGATTTTAAAAATCCAATTTTTGTGTTTAATAATGAACTCTATTGTCATAGGACAACACAGTGATATCATGCCCCACATTCTTACATTGTATAAGTACATTGTTATATGTACATGTACATTGTTATATCATAAACTCATATTGGTATTTCATCCTACATAATAATTATGATGTATAAAATTGACTGACATATACAGCATTGTTGTGCTAAAATCCATTGTATCTGAATAAGTACCAGTATGATTTCATTTGCTCATTTTTTAATGTATGATATCATAAGCTATTATGACATTACAAAACAACCATTCCAACCTCATAAGCAATTGGATGCCATAAATCATTATACTGTTGTTGAAAAATTGTGATGTCATAATGTGACGAATCATTATTCTAATATCACCATTTTACATCAACTTACATTTTGACATCAATTATGATGTCAAAAACATTGTACTATTATAATCAATTTTGATATTATAAATGACTTCATGTCATCATAAAAATTGTGATGTTATAATCAGTTAATTTTGTGGTAAACTACCATTTTCATATCATAAATTAAGCATTCTGGGGTCATAAGCAATCCCCATGTGATAAACTAACCAAACTTCCCTCACAATAAATTTTGATGTTATAAATCTGCCACTGTGATTCATAGTGAATTGTAATGTCAAAGGTAACCATTGTGATTAAAACAAATTTTAATGTCATAAGCAGTTACTATAGTTATTATTATTAAACATATTATTATGAAACAGTTATTACTATAAAACATTGATGTGTTAATCAGTAAAAGTGATAAATCACAAATATGATGTTACAATCCAACACCTGTGATATTATAATACATTACGATGCAATAAAACAGATTCTAAAATGTCATAATTAATTCTGAAGTAGATAACTCAACATTTATCAATTTTAATCAGTCTTGTTGCCATAAACCACACTCTATTGCCATAGGAAGTATGGCAATATAATCAACTGGCATATCATAAAAACCATCTGGTATCATAATCATGATGTCAAAATTACTGGTGATGGCACAAAACCACTATTTCAAAGTTCTACTGAATGTTGAGGTGATAAACAATCATTTTGTTTGAAGAAGGTGACCATTGCAAAATGATAATATAATGGACAATGATACCTACCACCGTTCCATAAAAATCAATTTTGATGTCATAAAGCAAACTGCATTCCATAAAATCCTTTGGCTCTCATTTTCATCAGGGTTTGGATAAATTACAGTTCTGATATCATAAACCTTCCATTACAATTTAATAAGAACAAATGATGTAGTAAATTAATGACTGTGCTATACTAATATGCTTGTCATAAGGTCATAGTCAATTGTTTGGGGATAAAACAAATCTTATATGATTAAACACTATTGAGATGTAATAATCAATTTTGATGTCATGTACCAACAATTATAACATCATAAAATTGGTTACTATTATAAACCTATCATAATGTTGTTCTAATAAACTTTGATGCCATTAACATAAACATCCAAGGTGATGCCATGAATAATTACAATATCAAAAATGAATAATTTTGCCATCACAATTAATTTTAATGTCATAAAACAACAACATCTTGTCATTAACACATCTTACCATCATAAACAATAGGTAAATGAAACTATAATTCTGATATAAATCTACCATTGTGATATGATAATTTATTTTGATGTCAATAATCAGTTGCCATTATAATATTCAGTCCAATAACCATCATTTATAGTAAAAAGCATTGCAACATCCTAATAAATGTATATAATAAATCACCAGCATGAACTGTCAAAGCTTTTGAAGTACTGTCATAATGAATTATTATATCATAAACCACAGTTAGAATGTCATACACAAACCATTGTACTCTTCTAATCAATTCTGAGGTGTTAGCCAACTGTTCTGCTGTCATAAGCAGTGAGGGAAAAAGCTAAAATGGTATAATCATAACATACTGTTATATTATATCCAACTCACATGTAATATGATTCTGATAATAAAGACCTATTTGGAGATATCATAATTAACTATATTGTGTTAACTATTGTGCCATCATAATCCATTTAATACTACTAAACTGGATTATATTTTCATTAAAGATTTATTTTTATTTAAAGTCATATACGCAAGAAGAGGAGAGACAGAGAGAAAGGAGGAGCTTCCATCCGCTGATCCCATCCAAAGCCAGGAGCCAGGAGATTCCTCTGGATCTCTGACTTGGGTGCAGAGTCCCAAAGCTTTGGGCCATCCTTGACTGGTTTCCAAACCACAAGTAGGGAGCTGGATAGGAAGGACATGAACTGGCACCCATATGGGATCCCAGTGCATACAAGGAAATGATTTAGCTACTAAGCTACTGCTCCAAGCCCTGGATTGTATTTTCAGGAAAATGTTGTGTGTTCCTGTTAAATTGCTAACTGATATGCCAAGATTCAGGGAGCCTGAGCCTTAGATTATAATGACATAAGATTATGCAATCCATTGTAACACTGACATGACTTGGCATAATTGATTTTGCTGTCATAAACAACTATTCATACAAACTTTATATCAGAAGCAATTGTTGTGAACCCATAAAATATTGCAATATCATAATCAATCACTTTGTGATAAATTGTATGTCATTAGATCATCTATTTTGCCATCATAATAAATTTTGATATAGCAAACCTACTATTGTTACTTCATGATTAGTTGTAACAAACCAACCAATGTGTATGTAAATCAAGAATGTCATATCATGAACCAACATGTCATAGAAAATATTGAGATGTGATAATTGTAATAATTATAACAATGTGATAAGTCCCTATTCCTTTTTTAAAAAAATACTTATTTATTTTATCACATACTTAGATATACAGAAAGAAGGAGAGACAGAGACGAAGATCTTCCATCTGATGACTCACTTCCCAAGTGAGTGCAGTGGCCAGAGCTGTGCAGATCCGAAGCCAGGAACCTCTTCCAGGTCTCTCACATGGGTGGAGGGTCCCAAGTCTTTGGGCCATCCTCGACTGCTTTCCCTGGCAGCAAGCAGGGAGCTGGATGGGAAGTGGAGCTGCCCTGATGAGATCCGGTACCCATACGGGATCCTGGCGTGCTCAAGGCAAGGACTTCAGCTGCTATGCAACCACTCCAAGCCCAATGAATCCTTATTCTTACAGTATATGTATAACATTGTCCTATCCTAATCAGGTGTGATGTGATAAAACTCTCATTACTTCATCACAATTTCAGTGTCCAAAGCAACCATTTAATCAAAAAATCATTGCAGTGTCGAATGTATTGCCATAATCCAAATCACCACTCATTGTGCATTGTAATAAATTTTGATGCCATAAACCACAGTTTTATTACTATTAAATAATGTGATAATTAATTTGGCTTTAATAAAGCTGTTATGCAATCATGATGTCACAAAGCAACTATTTTCTATCAGAAAAAATTTGACATTATTAAATTAGCATTGTGCTGCCATAAAAACATTGTGATGTTAAAGTCAACTGTATATGACAGAGTTTCACACAATAAACCTACTATTGTGATGTCATAATTAAGTGTGTATTTAATAAATTGTGATGTCACGAAATTACCATTGGTCCGGTGGCATGGCCTAGCGGCTAAAGTCCTTGCCTTGAATGCTCCGGGATGCCGTAAGGGCGCCGGTTCTAATTCTTGCAGCTCCACTTTCCATCCAGCTCCCTGCTTGTGGCCTGGGAAAGCAGTCGAGGGCAGCCCAAAGCTTTGGGATCCTGCAACCCGCGTGGGAGACCTGGAAGAGGTTCCTGGTTCCCGGCTGTTGCGGTCACTTGGGATGTGAATCATTGGAAGGAATATCTTCCTCTCTGTCTCTCCTCCTCTCTGCATATCTGACTTTGTAATAAAAATAAATAAATCTGTAAAAAAAACCTATTGTGTTCTCATGAAAACATTGTGATGTCATAATCAACTTGCAAGTGATAAATCAACATTATTCCTTCATAAAATATCATTGTTATGTCAAAATGGATTGTGCATCAATCCGTCAGAGCATCAAAAACTTGTCTTTGTGCTGTCAGAATCACTTTTGATATCATAAATCACAGTTGTTTTTGTCATAGACGCACAAACCTTGTGATATCACAATAAAAATCCTGCTGTCAATTTTTATGTCATAAATTATTTACACAAGTATTGGCATATTCCTAGTAGACAGGAATATCTCCCTTCTTCCTTTTCTTCATTTCTCACTGGCAGTGCCCACCAAGACATAATCACGCTCTGTCCCTTAAGCTCAGTCCTCTCTGGTCCCATCCACATCTGGGGTAATGCCTGGACCCCACTCCAATGCATCACACACACACACACACACACACACACACACACACACACACCCCATGTCCATGCTGCCATGCTAGCTGGCAGAGATGAAAGGGAAATTAAGTGATGTGCTAAGGGATATACTTCTTTATTTAAGGTTTATTCATTTTAATTGGAAAGTCAGATATACAGAGAGGCAGAGAGACACAGAGGAATATCTTCTGTCCATTGATTTACTCCCCAATTGGCTGCAACAGCCAGAGTTAAGCCAATCCGAAGCCAGGAGTGAGGAGCTTCTTCTGGGTCTCCCACATGGGTCCAGAGGCCCAAGGATCTGGGCCATTACCGTTTGTTTTCCCAGACCACAAGCAGGTGTCCATATTAGATCCTGGTAAGTACAATGCAAGGACTTTAGCCCCTAGGCTACTGCACTGGCCCAAAGGATTTCATTCACCCACTGGATAGCCAGCTCTGGAATCTGCATACTTGTCTATTATAAAGAGAGAACCCTGCTATTTATTCTCTCATCTAATTTTGTTCTTTCACTAGCCTAACAAAATAATGTCACTTCACATAATTTATTTTCATTTCTAAAGAAGTCAAGGCCCAGGGTGTGCTTCTCTTCCATTGATTTTTTCATGTTTTGGAAATCTGAAATCTGAAACCTGATACCTGGGATGTGCATACTTCCTGAGCCCTAAAGCGGAAATCTGAAACCAGACTGCACATCTACACAGTCAATAATACCTCAGCCATAATTGTGTGAGGGGTAGGGAGAATAACCATTGGCATCCAGGCTTCTGCCAGTCTTCTAGACCTCTGAAAACCCTCACTGAAATCAGATTACTGTGAAATTCCTATCAGCGTGGAGGGGATGCTTGAATTGAGTGGAAATAAGCCTTCAGACTTCTTCACATGGAGGAGTCACAGATCTGAAAGGGCTGTATGATGTTATTGACTTCTGACAAAGTTAAGAGCTGTCTCAGTGAGCTGGTAGAATCACAGTACCTTCTTCTCTTCAGTCACGGAAGATTATTGTAACTGAACTCAGAAGAGGGATACCTGGGAAAGGCTAGAGAAATTACAAGGTGAAACCAGACATGCGGAGAATCCAAAAGTAGAAAATAAGAGACCTGCCTACCTTCTCTCCTGGCAGCCTGTAAGAGTTAGATGCACATGTCGTAAAAAGTCATAGAAATCACCAGGATCATGTACTGTTCTCTGTGTTGTCACCTGTTGTCTGTGACAGTGGAGTGAGAAGATAGTCAGTGATTTTTCCTAGGGCCCCCAAAATCATCCTTCCCTTACTCCAAACAAAATTGAGCGCTAACCCCTCCTAGAAGAACTCATGGAGGATGAAAGCTTGTCAACTTTCTGGTTATTACAGGGGCGTGTCTTGGTACTAGCCTTTTGTCCCTCATAAGATAAAGATTGACAGAGTTATTTGAAATCCTATAGATATATATTTATTCCCACTTCTTTCTTGTTCTTGGAGATGTCATGTCACTATTTTCTTACCATCCCATGAACTCCCAGGTCCCACTCAGAAAAAGGGCATCCTATTAGTAAATCAAACTCAGCTCTTTAGTGCACCCTGGTGATGATATATTGGCTCTTACACTCAGAACATCAAGTATATGCTCATGGTTGAACTGATGAGACTTTTCTTGCAAGAACCCACGTGACCATACTTTCTCAGATTTAGTGAAAAGGCTAAATTAGACCCCCTTGTTCACTGAGGAAAAAGAGGGACTCAGGCCTAGACTGAAGATATCGGCCCACTGTGGATTACTAGATGAGTGTGTGAGCTTCTGTAATATATGGAACTTCAAATTAGCCTTGATAAATGGAGACTGTTAAAAGAACATCAGCTAAGTCTCAAGGTAGTGATCTCTAATATCACATTGTCCCCAAACTGTTTCCCGCTTGGCTCAGGTACGCCCTTCAGCAAGGTTTTGTTTGTTTGTTTGTTTTTGTTTTTGTTTTTTTTTCATGCTAAATCTCAACAGGTGTTCCACTTCCATACCATTGCATCAGGAGAGAAGATATCTCTTTGAAATTAAAAAGCCTTTGTCTCATGTAGGACAGATTATGTGGATGGTGTTCCCTAAATGTATTTGAGATATTCCATGTAAGTTTTACATTTTAAATATTTATTTACCTATTTTTATTGGAATGGCAGATTTACAGGGTGAATAAGAGACAGAGAAACAGATCTTCCACGCACTTTTTCACTCCCTAAATGGCTGCAATGGCTAAAGATGAGCCAATTTAAAGCCAAATGCATCTTCAACGTATCTCCCATGTGAGTGCAGGGTCTCAAGTCAATGGGCCATCCTGCAATGCTTTCTCAGGCCATAAATTGGGAGCAGGATGGGAAGTGGAGAAGGAAAAACAGGAACAGGTATTCATCTGGGATGCGGGCACTTGAGGGAGGAAGATTAGCCTATGAGCCAATGGGTCAGCTTCCTCCATATCAGTTTTTACGGGCCTTGTCTAATAGTTTATTAGACTGGAATGAATCACTATCTATTGTATGATATTAGAACATTCATTATTCTCTAGAACATCCCAAGAGATAGTTATGATCTTCATTAGACAGTGAGGTTCAATGGTGTCCTGAGAAAAACCCTAGATTTGTCAATTGTAGGTCACTTATTTTTGTTTATTGATGTCTCAAAGCCAATGTGTCTTAGACCAATACTGTGGAAAACCATTCTGCAGTTTTGTTAGCCCACGGAGCTTAAAAAACCAAGGGGCCTTTTTGTAGTGATTCAATAGAATTTATATTGAGGTATGTTGAAAAAAATCCAGCCTCTGAATTACTTTCTAAAACAGACCCAAACAGATAGGAATCATTGCTTATAGGTGGAACTGGAGGCAGCCAAAGCATTCAGGTTACTACTAAAAAGGCACTCTTAGAAGTCCAAACCTTAGGGCTTCCTATTTAGGTTCATTATATTCTAAATGTGTCCCCCACTCAATAGGTTATGCCCTCACCTGAACAAAAAGTCAGCTGTTAAAATAAGGAGCTATGTCCCATTTTTATGAAAACTCATACTTGGCTAAGGGCTGTGGAATCAGCAAGACTGATTATTTCTGAGGAAAATAAAGCACTGTTTGCAGAACTCTGGCAATTAAGTCTCCTCATATTATTGAAAGACATCTTTACTCTGTTTTAATGTTGAATTTGACATGCTTGTGTTCTAAAGTATTAGGCCCACATTCAGATGAAACTGAACTATCCGTTAAATCATGCCCAGGATTACAGCCTGCTACTTTTCTGCTGAATGAGACATACTCGGGCCTTAGTCACTACGTCTCTGAAGTCTTCATTCTAGATCAACAGCTAAGACCTGATATATTATACACCCTCTGTGATCCCGAGGACATCTAGGAAACAGAGGGAAAATATTTCACTCTAGGAGGGCATAAATATAAAAAATTATCCAAGAGTCAACAACACTTACGTGACTATGCCAAGCAACTGTTCCTGGAATCTGCACCCAAAAACTGAACTTAGTTTTTTTTGGTTTATTTATTTATTTTATTATATGGTATAGTTCCATAGGCTCCATGATTTCTATTCCCTCCTATCCAAATCCCACACTTGACTTCCCCTATATTATTATCATAGTGTATTCCTTCCTAAACAGACATAAGTCAATCATTCTGCTTTTTAGGTGTATCCTGACACTGTAGGTATGGAAAATGACAATTATCCCACTGTCAAGATTTATGAACAGTTTCAGTGGGAGTCCATTCTAATCTTGAAGTGGAGATGCATACTGCATTGTATCTTTACATCTGGATATGATAGTCTCCTCTACAAAATTACTACACATCACTGTAAATGAAAAACTGAAAAGAAAATAAACATAAAGTAAAATAGAAAATTTACAACAGCATGAAGCTAAGTAATATGAACAAAATTACCAATGTGTCTCTGAAGAAATGAAAAAGAAAAACAATTTTGAGGAAAATGTGTCACTGAAAAAATTAATAAGAAAAAAATTAAAGAAATGAAAATAAAACCAAAAATATCAAAACCCAGGAGATGTAGCTAAAACAGTATTGAAAGAGACATTTATAGCATTAGGTGCTAACTAAAATTCAAAATATCACTAATAAATAATCTGGTAATGCATCTCAAGAACTTACTACAAAAGAAAAAATGAACAGGAAACAAGAATTGATCAAAATGACATAAGAAAAAAAGGGACTTAAAACTAAAAAGTACAAATTGCACTAAGAAATGCCATTTTTTAAGAAGAATAGTAAAATAAATTTTGGGGCAGACCAGCAAAAAACAAGAGAGATGAACCAAGTAAAATTTCAGATGAAAAAGAAAACATTGTAAGAAACGACTAAGGTTATCTCTTCTTGCTGAATGAATCCTTTGATCATTATGTGGTGTCCTTTTTCAACCATTTTAAGGCATTTCATGTCAAAGTCTG
Source organism: Ochotona curzoniae (assembly GCF_017591425.1). NCBI lineage: Eukaryota > Metazoa > Chordata > Mammalia > Lagomorpha > Ochotonidae > Ochotona > Ochotona curzoniae. Next base: position 20,572 of record NW_024466451.1, read on the forward strand.
TATTATCAGACGTAAGAATGGCTTCACCAGCTCCTTTCTGCTTTCCATTAACCTGGAATACGTTTTTCCATTCTTTGAACTTCCACATACCCTTTTTGGTGAGATCTACTGTAGCCAACAGAGTTTCTTTTTCTTTCTTTCTTTCTTTTTTTTTTTTGTTTTCTTTTTTCTTTTTTTGATCCAGTCTGCTAATCTATGATGCATCACTGAGGAGTTTTAGCTGTTTATATTCAACATTAATACGGACATGTTGTATTTTGTTCCTGTCATTTTAGCAACAGGTCCTTTATTTTTTGAGTCTTCTGTTATTTTGTTAATGGAATGTTCTTGATGTTTGCATTTGGTTTTGGTAAACATATTCATTTTCTTTGACAAGAGGACATCTTCAAGTATCATTTGTAGTGTAAGTCTGGAAGAGGTGAGACCTTTGAATTGTTTTTTACTGTGGAAGAATTGTGTCTTTCATTTTCAAAGATAATGGAAATCTTTGCTGGTTTTTCAGTTCTCTTAGTATTCTCCATATTGACTTCTCTAGTGGTTGCACTAGCTGACATTCCAACCAGCAGTGAGGAGGGTTACTTTATCCCCACATCTTCACCAGCTGGTGTTGTTGGTAGAGTTCTGAATTTACATAGGCCAGTCTTATTGGAGTTAGCTGGCACCTCAATATAGTTCTCATCTGTACTTCCCTTACATCTAGGAAGCCTAAGCATTACTCATATGTTCATTTGATATTTAAATTTATTCTCTATAAAATGTCTGTTGATTTCTTTTACCCATTTATTCACAGGTTTTTAAATTTTACTGGCCCTGAGTTTCTGAAGCTTCTTGTAAATCCTGGATATTAGTCTCCTATCAGTTGTGTAGTGTGCAAATAATTTCTCCCATTTCATTGGTTGCTTCTTCACTTTGTTGATCATCTCCTTTGCTGTACAGAAGCTTCTCAGCTTGATGTAGCCCCATTGGCTTTGAAGGCCTGTACTTCTGGTGACTTTCATAAAAAGCCTTCTCTTATTCCTATATCTTGGAGAGTGTATTCTGTGTTTTCTGGTAATAGTTTGATGGCTTATGGATGCAGATTTCGGCCCTTGATTGATTTCTTTCCTATGCAGGTGGTTATCCAATTGCCCCAAAAGCATTTGTTGAAGAGACCAGACTTTTCCCCTGGATTTTTTTTTTCAGTTTTAATAATGATGATGATGATAATAGTAATAATCTGATGATGATTACATAGTAGACAAGAAGCAAAGGGCCAAGGGATGCAGAAAGTGGGTAAGACCACTGTTTCCACTTTCACTTTTTTTTTTTTTTTCTGAAATTGGTTGAAAACGAGAGATAAAGGGAGAAACTGCTCCCAGCCTTCCAACCATCCCAGGGTCCCTGATGTGAAGCATGCTCTGAGGGCACTGCTCAACTGGTTTTGATAGTTCCACAGTTCTGAACAGTTACTAATCTCACCGTTCCAAGCATTATGAAATCTCTCCAGAATCCACTGGCTGACATAGTCAACCTTAGAGTCTCCATTTGCCTAGATTTTCATGAAAACAATTGGCTGGAGTAGCTGATTGATTTGCTCAATCCTCCATTCTCTGTTGTGGTACCAGGTGTTCTCTACAGGTTCCAATGGACTGCCATTTCCTCCATGTGCTCCTGGGTATGCTGTCCACTGCTCCATCTGAGTCACTGAGGAGGCTCAGCCCTGACACATGGACTCCATGGTCAGACCATGGAAACTGCACTTCTCTTCATGGTAGGAGTTTCAGGAGTTTCATTTGGGTATCCTCAAAGAAACTTCATCTGAGGTGATCCCAGACAACATTCTTGGGGCTGCTTGCCAATATAGGGTCTGGCAATGTCAGTTACCCTAGTCAGCTTAAGCATATGCTGGTGGTTGCAGTTATTGGGTCAGTTCTGTTTCCAGCCCTGTTGTCCACATGAACTCATGAATTTTGCAGTTCAGTCTGATCCTGCCCATCACACACACAAAACTCACTCAAACCAGTGGAAGCTTCAATCTAGTTGGAGTTACCTGCAAGAACCCCCACCAGTCCTGCCCACTGATTTGGTCTACATGTTTCCCAGTAATTATAGCCGACTAGGCTACTCTGTCCCACATCTCAGTCAGCTCTCATACATTTCAATGGGTACTGAAGCCTAGTTCAACCCTATCAACACCACTATCCAGGCTACACACATTGGTGGGTGCCATTCTGTCTAGCCATGCAGGCATGCCCCATTCCTGGTTTTTATGCTCACCTGATGGAGGGAGAACCCAAGAGGAAGGTGCCCACTGTTTCCCTACTGTCACTCTAACTCCAGGATGATGCATTCTCCAGGTGATTCTGTAGTTTTACTTGATTGAATTAGCCCCCAGTGCCAGCATCTGCCAGCTGATGCTGCAGCAAAGCCCAACCAACCCACACCCACTCTGACTTATGCTTGCACCAGTAGAAGAGTCTACCTAGCCTGGCTTTTCCATGATCTAACTCACATGAGACCACAGGTGTTGTAGCCATGCCTGGTCTGGTCTGTCCCCATCCCAACTCATACTCTCCAGTGTCAGTGGCAGTGCTGGTCCAGTAGGGCAGCTGCATGCAACCCCCTACTGGTTTTCCCCTCTCCCCCTGGTTCTCATGTGCACTGGTTGTGTGCTACAGCATAGGCTGGAATAGCCCACCTTGCCTTGGCATTTGCAGTGGGTGCTGAGTGATGGCCGGGCCCAGCCCACCCCCAATTCCAGCTCAGATTGCTGGGTCCACAATATAGCAGAGCTCAGCTGTCACCTAGCCCAGATCCTAATGTGTACTGGTATGCATTGTGACTAATCCTGGCCAGTCCCACACTCTATTCTGGTGCTCAAATTTGCCAGTGGGTGATAAGAACTGGCTCAGCTGGGTCCATTCTCGACCTGTGCCAAAATGTGTGCTAGTGGGTACTGTCCCCTGGCCTGGTCTGGGCTGCTCGCTATCATGGATCTTACGCTTACCTGCAGGAACTGTGTCCTTACAGATGAGTGTCTCAGGCTCCTGCATCAGAATCTCTCCAATGCCAGATGTCATGCACAGTGATAGTTTCATGGGTCAGCCCTACTCAGTGCAACTCCTGACCTAGAAGGAGCAGTGGCCTTTCCAAACTGGCCTTCAACCCATTCTGGTTGTTACTGTTGAATGTTTCAGCTCAGCTAATCTTGGTCTACCACGAGGCACAGCTCAAACGTGGCTCAGTAGGGACAGAGACCTACCAAGCCTATTCTACACTGACCCTGGTCCTCCAGAGCATCAGTTGGTGCTAGAGTCTAGCCCAGTCTGGTGCATTCGGTCGCAGTCCACACTTGTGCTGAGGGATACTGCAGTCATATCCACAGCAGAACACAGCTCCCACCCCATACTCACCAATGGGGACTACATCACAGCCAGGGTATTCCCTTAGCTCCCCAGCCAGTCTGTTCCCAGCCATAGATCTCACACATTACCATGGTTTCTCTCACCTAGCTTGGCACAGCCCTTCCCTTGTCTTGGCTTTTGGCCTTTTGGCCTGGCCTGACCTGGCCTGCTCCCAAGCCTGACTGGTGCAAGCTGGAACCTGAGCCTCTTCAGTGTGCTCCCATCCCTGGTTCATGCACATCAGTTGCCCAGCATGTCCTTTGCTGCAGCCTGGCTTCTACACTTGCTGATGAGCTAAGATTTGTTTGCCCTACCGGGTCTACCCCCTTCCAATTAGCTAACAGTTGGAGTTGCTTTGTTCAGCTAGCCAGACTCTCAGGCCTGGACTATGATCAGCAGTAGGAGCTATGACAAACATCCAATGGACAGAAATAATAAAACATCTTTTTGATAAAATAAACTCACTTTATACTGTTAGAATTAAATGTAATACCAAATTCTATCATTATAGCATGATACTATTAAACCAACTGTATCATCATAAACAGATTTCATGTCATAAGCTACAACTATATTTTCATTGGATATTACAGTTATTTCATTTGTTGATTCATAATAAGGTAAAATCCTGATATCATAAGCCAACCATTGTGTGGTAATAATCAATTCTGATGTCATAAACCACAACTGTATTGTCATAAAATCATATTGGTTCTGTAGTAAATTTGTTTGTGATAACCCATCATTCTGATAGAAACCACCCATTATGCCATCATCAATTATAATGTCATAAACCACTACTTGAATTGTCATAACAAAAGCATAGATATCACCATCTTTGAATTATTATAAACCACTGTCATAATGTCAAAAAACACATACTATTTTTTCTGATACATTGTGATGTGATTAACCAGTCATTCAGTGATGGTGACTTTTGATGGCATAGACCACAACTGTATTATAACTTTGATATACAATGTCAAATAACATTTCAGTATAATTTATTGCTATGTGGCTAGCCACCATTCTGATATTATAAATATATAATATATAATATATATATATAAATATATAACATATTTTACACTTAGATATAAAATATTTATATATGAAATATATATTACATACTATATGTTGTTTTATAATATAAATACTATAAATCTGCTATTATATAATGTCATCAGCACAAACCAACCATGGGCCACCATAATGTATTTTCATGTCATTAACCACAATTTTATTTTCTGAAAATATAGTGACATCATAATTCTTTGCTTCTTATAACCACCGTTGTGTTTTGAGGCTTACCATTGCACCCTAATAAATTGTGATGTGATATGCCATACATTCAATCTTCATAGTCCATGTTTTTATCATAAGCAACAATCATATTGTCAAGTCAATGAGATGTAATAATCAATTGTGAACAAACACAAGTCCGATACCACAAGACTGCCATTGAGATGCCATACACTATCATGATGTGGAGGTTTCCCATTGACTGAGCTGGTTTGAATCCCTGAGGAAATTCTTGAAGACTGATCCTGTAAGCACTTCACCTGTTATATCGCATAGATCTTCAAGGCTTCCCAAAGCTTTCCTTCATGCAGTTTACTCTGACGCATTAGAAAGAAAGGGAACCCTCAGCAGTTTTCATTCAGAAACCCCAGGAGACCATGTACTTGTAGCTCCAGCATTGTTGGAAAGCGAGACTAAATATCCAATTTAGTTGACCATAGACTTCTAGAACAAGTCAAAATATCAGATGGTCAAGACCTAGGTTTCAGGGGTCATTAAAGTCCATAAAAAGGACAGCCAAATAAAACACACACACACACACACACACACACACACACACACACACACACACACACACACACACACTGACGGAAGATCAAAAAGGAATGGGAATGGATCTGTGTTCTCTGACACTGCCCTGTGAATGTTAAATGTAAGTACCATAAAAAATGACAGATACTACAAAGATCAAGCCCTAATTGTAGAGGAAAGCAATGAAAAATGCTGTCCATAGCTCTCATGTGACTGCAGAGATAGAAGATGACCAGTGGTAGTTCCTGGTAAGTCCAAAAATATTAACTCCTTTGTTAAAATTTAACTGGAGGAACCCCAGGTAGACCCCATGGTAGGTGATATAACTTCTGGTCAGTATAAAGGTATGCTTCTTGCCGCTTTCCTCCTGTCCTTGTCTTGGCCTTTTCATAAGATAATGATTCAGGAAGTTACAAGAAAACCAATACAGACATATTTGTTCCCACCTCTTGCTTTTTCCTAGCGATACCTCCACATCACTCACTATTTTCTTAGCATCTCTGCAGTTCCAGGGCCATTTCCAGGAAAGGATATCTTATTGATAATTCAAGCCCAGCTCTTAGAGCCCCTTTGGGAATGACAAACTAGCTTTATCCATTACAATCCCAACTATACAATCATAAGTCCAATATTCATCTATTTATGTGAATCAGGACATTGACGATATAGGCAATGGTAGAAAGCTTTGTATCCTATTGTGGCTGTTGCTGAAGAACTATGCTATTGTAATAATATGGAAGAAAACAGTGGTTGGTGGAGATTGGGGAGAGATGGAGTGGAGGTAGTGGGAGTTATCCCTATACCTATATAACCATGTAATGTAAGTAACATAAATTAAAAAGAAAAAAATCTTTAAAAAATGAAAAAAAGTATCTCCAAGTTTTTAAGAACAATATAAGTACGAATTGTACTATACTTCTAATCCCACTTCTTGTTCATTGGCATCCTGGAAGAAACAGGTGATGACTTACATAGTTAAATCTATTCCAAACAATTGGGAGATCCAAATGGAGTTTTTAGTGCTTACCTTTCTCATTGGTGCTTCTTTTATCACATATATCTTAGATATGCAAATGTCTTTTTGACTCTAAAGAGGATCACTGTGATATTTAAACTTCTGCTAAGAGAGAAGGAAAGACACACAAACAGAGGCCATCCATCCTCTGGTTTAACTCCCCCAGACCTGCATTGACTGGGGTAGGTCAAACAGAAATCAGAAGAGAGGAGCTTATCTTAGGTCTCCAAGTGTGTGTACAGGCCAAAGGACTTGGTCAGATGCTACTTTCTCAGCTGCATTAAAGCTTGATCAGAAATGGGCAACTGAGTTGTTTGAGTGTTCTCCAGACTGATTTCCATAAAGGCTGTACCAATTTGCAGCTCCACCAGCAGTGGAGTAGGGTTCCCTTTTCCCCGCATCCTCGCCAGCAAGCGTCGTTGGTGTTCTTGTTTATGTGGGCCAATCTTACTGGTGTTAGGTGGTACCTCATCGATGTTTTAATTTGGATTTCCCTTATTGCTAGGGAGCTGGAACATTTTTTCATATGTTTGTTTGCCATTTGGACTTGTTCCTTTGTGAAATGTTTGCCCATTTCCCTTGCCCATTTCTTGAGTGGCTTGTTTGTTTTGGTTTTTTGGTTGTTTTGAAGTTCTTTGTATATCCTGGAAATTAGCCCCCTATCGCCTATATCGTGTGCAAAGATCTTCTCCCACTCTGTGGGTTGCTTTTTTACTTTGTTGATTGTTTCCCTTGCTGTACAGAAGCTTCTTAGTTTGATGAGGTCCCATTTGTTTATTCTGTTCTCTCAAACAACTCGGAATCTGCATGCCATATGACCCAGCAATAGCACTCCTAGGAATATATCCAAAACACCTGATTTATGACAAACCAACATGCATCCCTATGTTCATTGCAGCACAATCAGTAATTGCAAAAACATGGAAGCAACCGAAATGCCCATCAATAGAAGATTGGATAAGAAAGCTTTGGTTCATCTACTCCATGGAATACTACTCAGCTATTAAAAAAAAAACAAAATGCAGTTCTTTGTGGCTAAATGGGCACAACTGGAAACTATAATGCTAAGGGAAATGAGCGAATCCCAAAAGATTAGATACCACATGTTTGCCTTGATTTAACCTGTAATTTATTGTTTGGTTGTTTGTTATTTTTTGAACCTGTCATTGATGCTGTCTCAACCCAGATGTTTCGAAGAATGGAACTTGCATTATTTTTAACATATTGTTTACCCAATACTATGTCAATTAATTCCATAATGTTGTATATTGATACTGAGGCCTTGTTGGGGCTTTTAACCGACCGGATCTTTACTCTGTTAGACCTATCTTCAGACCATAGAAGGTCTCCCCAGGAGGCCACTGAACTTATCTGGACAATAAGACGCTGAACTTTATGCTAGGCATGTGTTTGCAAGCAATGAATCTCAACTGAACTTGAACTATGGTTATGCAGCAAGGTGGAGGAATCCACCATGGGGGGAGGGATATGGGGAGGGGTGGGGGGAATCCCCAGCGCCTATAAAACTGTACTACATAATACAGTGTAAGCAACAATAAAAAAAAAAGAAAGAAATGGGCAACCATGATCCAAACAGGTGCTCATGTGCTACATCCCAAAACCAGCCTTGGAGTTTCTATTGCACTTAGCGATATTATGTTCCTGATTTGCAAAAGTTATAATGTTACTGCTGACTATAGTCACCACCCCCATCTTAGGTTTTTTTTTCCCTCTTGGTGTGTTCAGACACCCTAAAATTCCCTACATTGAAATGACTGTCCAGTTGGGCAATGTCCCAAAATTGACTCTGCCCTCACATGTTGAAAGTCTATCTTGGCGCCCATGCCTATAGGCATATTTTAGGGCCATACCTATATTTTTCATCCAATGATGCCAAGATATTTTCTCCTATTTAGCAGTATAGGACATTTGCTTGAAGTTCTTGATCTGATTGCAATCAATTTTTCATATACCAATGGTTCTTCAACAAGAATGAAAAGGTCATCTTTAGTACATAGAGATGTCAATGGCCCTGGGGCATAGCAAAACTGATTGTGAATGCAAAGAGTAAAGGATTCCTTCTTTTTCTAGAAACAATGTCTTTATTTATATTTTTACATATATTTTTATTGCATTTCATTTTCTAACAATGTTTCATAGGCTCTGATGTTCCCCCTTCCCCTCCCTGCACCCTCCCCCATGGTGGATTGCTCCACCTTATTGCAATATTACAGTTAAAATCCAGTCTTGTTTCTTTCAATGCAAGCATGTGCCTTTGCATAGTGTCCAGTATCTTATTGCCCAGCTGAATTCAACAGTTTCTTTGGGAGACCAACTCTGGTCTGGAGGCATAGCTGGCAAATTATCGTTCCGACCAATTAAATGCCATAACATCACGTCAACAACAGTTTCCAACACTATGGGGCTAATTAACATTGTATTGAGTGACTGATATGTTAGAGAATGCGAGTTCTGAACCGCATCCTGATACTACTTCATTAACGTTTCGGTTATAGTTTGTATACAACTGGCTTCTATCTTCCTTAAATTGGCTATAGGATACCATTCAGCTCTCATGTCTATTTTCATTTTTTAGCAGTTTATTGTGTTGAAGCATAATTTTTACTGAACTTGGCAGATTTTAGGATAGTCTAAACTGGCTTATACCCTTAACAAGGCATGTGTCACCCATTGTGGCATAGAACACTGTTTGGAGTGGTGTGAGAGAGATCCTCCATACCCTAGTTAGGAGTTGTTTATTTTCATGTCCTACCAAGTAAGGTATGTGTGAGTCCCTACTGATCGTTTTCTGTCTAATTCTAAGCTTTCCTTGTTGTTCTCTATTTTAATTAATATTTTTGTTGTTGGTGGTGGTGTTTCTTTTATTTTGTTTTGGGGGAGGGGGACTCCAGGGCAACCCTGATGGTCACTGCAAGAGAGGGTGGGGATCTAGTACTGGAACTAAGCAGGACCAGAGAAAGCTCCTCTCCCTGGTCTCAGAGGGAGTTTATTGTTTTCTTTCTGTAGACTGCTCAGGGCTTCTGGTTGCTGTTCTGGTGACATTGGGCTTTGCGAGGAGGGATTTGGACTTCTTCTATCCCATGTGGGACATTCAAGTGGGAGCAGATGACCTCAGAGTACTTAGCCTCCGAAGGCATTCCAATTCCCCGTGGTCTCCTTGGCATTTGGGATGTAGTCCTTGGTGCTGGTACTGATAGTCCTTGGCAAGGATCCATGAGTCTGCAGGGTGGGAACATACATTTCCTCTTGTCCGCCTGCTCCACCCTGGAATCCTCCCTGTTCTGTGCATATGACCTCCTATTAAGAGGTTGTCAGAGTCGCTCCTGATACCCCCCATGTCTTTGTGGTTTTACTGTTGTCCAATGCTGATTGGAGTCTGTTGTCTGTAGCTACGTGTTATGTTCCTGATAGGCTATGCTTTACATCTGCCTCACACATTCTAGGGAGATGGAAGATTTCTCTGCTCACCCTCCCCACTACCGAGAAGCATAGGGTCTTAAAATTGCCTTAGGTTTTACAGTTCTTTGATGAAGATCATGAGCAGTCTGCCTCACTTTGATTGTTGGTTCAATGATTACATCACACTATGTTGTTGCATGAGATACAGGTTGTTAGAGGTTGAAATAATACTACATTTCACAGGTACCCTTTTACAAATTGACAGCATTTCAACTTAAATTAAGGCAAATATGTGATTTATGATTGACCTTTTGTGGTTGACTCATTTCCCCTATCATGATTGTTTCCAGTTGGGCCCATATGGCCACACACAAAAAAACTGCATTTTTTAAAATAGCTGAGTAGTATCCCTTGGAGTAAATGAACCATAGGTGTGGGTGGTTCTAGCCTTTTATTTTTGGAAGCTATCAACCAATTGTCGCAACAGCATTAATTGAAGAGACCATCCTTTTTCCCAGGATTGTCATTTGTTATCAAAGATTATTTGACTGTAACTGTGTGGGTTCCCTTCTGCCTTAATCTGCTCCAATGAGTCTCCTTTCTGTCTTTGTGCCAGTACCAGGCTGTTTTAATAATGACCACCCTATGATTTGTCAAAAGGTCTGGGATTGTGACCCCCCCCCCTCCAACCCTATCTAGCTTCCTATTCTCCAGGATGGTTCTGGGTATTCGTGGTTTTTTTGTGTTTCTACATGAACCATTGTCAATTTTTCCAGCTCTATGGAGAATGTTCTTGGTATTTTGATTGGGATTGCAATAAATGTATATATTGCTTTTGTTAATATGGACATTTTCATATTGTTTTTGCCTATCCAGGAACATGGAGAATTTCTCCACTTTTCAATGCATTCTTCTATTTCTGTTTTTAGTGTTTTATGATTTTACTCATAGAGATCTTCTACATCTTTAGTTAGGTTTACTCCCAGTATTTCATTTTCTTCTCTGATATTCTGAATAGTATCATGTTGGTTAGTTCTTTTTCCACATTGGGGCTGTTCGCATACACTTTAGCTGTTGATTTTTGTTCATTTATATTGTACCCTGCCACTCTACCAAACAATGAATTATTTCTAACAGTCTCCGTATTGAGTCTCTTGGTTTTTCTCTGTATAGGATCGGGTCATCTGTGAATAGTGATAGCTTGACTTCTTTGTTTCCCTTTCGAATTCCTTTGATTTCCTTTTCTTGTTTTATAGCTTTTGCTAGTACTTCCAGTAGTGTATTGAATAGTAGAGGTGATAGTTGACATCTATGTCTTGTTCCAAGATCTCAGAGGAAGGCTTCCAATTTTTCTCCATTCAGTGTGATGCTGGCATTGAGTTTTTCATATATTGTTTTGATTATGTTGTGAATTGTTCCTTCTGTGCCTACCTTGGTTGGAGTTTTTAGCATGAAGTGGTGTCGAATTTTGTCAAAAGCTTTTTCTGCATCTATTGATATTATCATATTATTTTTATTCTTCAACTTTGGAATATGATGTATCAATACTTATGGATTTACAGATGATGAGCCATCCCTGCATGCCCAGGATGAATTCTAGTTGTCCTGGATGAATGATTGGTCTGATGCATTTTTGTATTCTGTTGCCTAGGATCTTGTTGAGGATCCTGGCATCTATGTTCATCAGTAATTGTTTCACAAAGCTAGGTATACTTCTGTTTGTCACATAGACATTATTTCATCTTGGAGGATGGCTGCCTTTATCATGACTGTGCTGGCCCTCTGTACCTGCCCAGAAATGTTGTTACAGAGGGTAAGCCACATCAGGCTGGGCTGTAGCATCGTTGGAGAAGCCAGAGAACCAGGTCTGGGGACAGATTCTTTGCATTCTGGACTCACAGCTGCAGGACTGCACTATCAATCTGTTTGCGTGAGAGTTGGATGGGGTGATAGTCAGAGCTAGACTGGAGAGCAGAACTCATCAACACTCACAAGTGCAGGGAGCTGGGAGGAGGCCAGAACTGGTGAGGCTTCAGCACTCCCTTACCACCCCGGCACACTCAAAGGCTGGGACACAGTAGAACATGCCAACCAGGGCTCTATCACTCACTGACATGCAAATAATCAGGGTTGGGAGTGATGTTCACACATTTTAACAGCCAGAAGAGGCTTCCTCTGTCTTCCACCTCCCCAACAGTCAGTCACAAGAGGAACAAAGAAAAGAACTGAAATGATTGTCTATCTTCCTCCATACATTGACCTTCCCGACTCTAATTAGAGGTCCAGATGTGCATGCATCCCTTTCAACTATGTAAATATTAAGACAAAAGAGTTGCTCTTTGAACTTTTAAAAACTAATTTTGTTCCCACTTTGGCTTTTGCACTGCAACATGTATGTTGTCTCAGAAATAGGCAAATCATCTTTTATCCTTCTCAATGTAAACTGCAGCACATGTGTAGATGTTTCTGTGGCTTGATCTGTAAATGCTTCTTGCCTGTGGAGCTTGCTGCATTTTGGTTCATGCAAAACTTTCCACTCCTCCCAAAGCCACAGAGCATTGCATTCTGTGATGCAGCTGGACGCAATGGGCCCAGTCTCATCCTGGTGGATGTTTGTGCTGTTTCCAGTCATTGAAATCATGAAACCCTGAAATGTACCTTGAGGACATACATCACTTCTTGTGTGAGAGCATCTACATACCTAGTATTTCCAATCAAAATATTGCCATGTCAAAGTATATAAGTATTTCTATATTGCCAAATCATTCCCTATAATGATAAGCTGATTTTCACATCCTTCCCTAAAATCACACTCTCATTGTAGTCTGAAGTTTTCTCTCCAGTGATTTTCCTGATTAGATGTGATTTGTTTTGTGCCTGCATCTGAGGACACAATTTATATAAAATGTATTTACTTTGCGTTGAAGAGAAGTTTTGCTGCAGTAAAAGAATAACTAAATGATGTCATTTGTTACTGGAAAATTTACTATGGAAAGTATTTTTCTGAGCTTTGTGGTTTTGGTTGCCTTTGCACTTTGCGGTGGCATCCTGTGGAGGATGGGCAATTTCCTCTGATTTGCTTCAGAGTTGGAATGGTAATGTGCTGAGCTAGGCACTATTATGGAAGCCTCTTTCACTCATGGGTAGTGGGGTTGGGAACAGCCTTGGCTGGTCCATCTTGCAGCACCTGCAGGTGTATCCAACAATACATTGTGGGTCTGGCTGGGCTACAAATCGACCAGCTCGTGCAAAGGCTGGTTTAGAGGGCATACTATGCTGGGTAAGGGTTTGGCACCCACTGTCAGCATGTGTAAGATCTGGGTCTAGTTGTGGCCCTTGTGGGGGAGCTTGGGAAACTCCCCTTTCTGCTATAGCTCCTGTTGGTAAGGATGTGATTCAGGCCTGTGTGTTGTTCAGCTGGGCAATGTAGCTCCACCCATTGGTAAATGTGTGAGTTGGTTCTGGAGGGAGGTGAACTGGGCAGGTTCAGGAAAACCTTAGTTCACTGACATTTGCAGGAGCCAGGCTGGGTATGAGTCATGCCAGACTCGGCTATCACACCTACCAGTCTGCAAGAGCCAAGGATGGGAGCAGACAAGGCAAGACCAGGCTGAAATACCCACTAATGAGTTGAGACTGGTACCAAGCTGGGACAGGCCAGGCTGCTGCATCTGATTGCAAAGGCCAAGACGCAACATAGGCTATGATTACTTGGGTCAGAGCAACCATTGGCCTGTGAAAGATCCTTGGCTGGGAACCCAGTGCCTGGGTTGTAGTTCCCAGTGATGATTGTAAGAGCTGGAAGAGGCATGATGATCTGGGCTGAACATTACTGCAATGCCCCTCGGCATGAGTTTGGACTGGATCGGGGATGTGCCAAATATCCACTGATTCTCATGAAAGCCAGGGTACAAATAGAACAGTCTTAGCAATTTCTTGGCACTTGAAAAACAATTTGAGGGCTGTGTCTGGGCATAGACCAGAAGTAGCAGGGCTGTAAAATCTAACAGTATGAACCAAAATGTGTGTGGGCTGGTCAGGCCAAGACAGAGGTAGACTAAGTCAGTCTGAGCCAAGGAATCACCAGTATGCTGATTGTACTTTACTATAATATCAGATGGCAAGTTCTGGGACTGAGAGTAAATTTTGTCAAGCTAATTTGCAGAACCACCTGGAAAGTGTAAGACTGGGTGTAGGACCCATAGGGAAACTGCGGGCATCTCTCTAATGGGCTGTGACTCCTACTGTTGGACAGGAAAACCACCACTGAGGGTCTATTTGCATGGACATCTGCTGGCACTTGCCAGCATGAGTGTGAGCTGGATAGGGGCTCAGTTGCCTTGAACTAGGCTCCAGAGTCCACCAATGTGTATGAGAGCTGAATGGAATGCAGGATGGACTGGAGCAGTCAGTCTGTTCCATATACTGACAAGTACAGGAACCAGAACTCAGTGATGGCTGGTGAGGGTAATTGGGGGTCTCTCTGACTAGGCTGCAATTCCTGCTAATATATGTGAGGGTTGAGTGGGTAGTAGGGTGAGTTGGGATAGGTTGCAGCATCCATTGGTTTCTGTAAGAGATTGGGCTGGAGACATAACTGACCCAGCAATTGCAACTAGCAGCATGTGCCTAAACTGATGTTGGTGTTAGACTGATCCAGACCCTGTACTAACAATCACACACAAGAGTCAAGTTTGGAATCACCTCGGAGCAGATTTGTTTGGTGATCCTGCAAACTGAAATGCTAGCCTCAAAACTCCAACGTGGGTAGAATTGCAGGAAATATGGGCTGGCTGAGAAGTGCATGTTTCAGAACTGGGCCTCCCCAGTGACTAAGACAGAGAAGTGGATTGCCTTCCCCAATTGCACATGCAGGATATGGAAGTCCATTAGGGTCTTTAGAGGACATCTGAATCAGGGAAGGAAGACAGAACAAATTGTTCAACTATTCCTAACAGCACTGACAGAAAATCTCCGGTGAATGGATACTCTAAAGTGGACTATGTCAGCCATTGGATCTTGGAACCATTTCCTCCTCATTGGATTAGTGATATCAGCAGCATTTAAGAATTATTGAAACAACTTAAGCAGAACCTGTGGAACATTCTGGAATAACATTGGGGGGCATTCATTCCCCATTCCCAGGCACTGGGGCGATGAGAGGCTCGGTGCAGTTTCTCTCTGTATTCCCCCTTCCCAAAAATATAAAAAGAGGAAAATGAAACTTTGGAAACAATGATCTCATCCATGTTCCCCTAATTCTTGATGCTTCTCACCCTGATCAAATATGTAAACATCATCAAAAAATGTTTAATTCAATTAAAAAGAAAACATTTTCCCTAATTCTCAGCAAGTATTACAAACATTTGACTACATTCACTTCCCTACTGATTATGACTAATTGGCTGAGAGTGGTATAACCCAATTCTAGGAACATTTTAATAGTTAACATAAGGGAATTCTCTGTCAAGGTGCTCCCTACATAGAAGGAGAAAATGAAATCTGTCCAATAAAAGGACAGGAATAGGTCATGAGAATGAGAGTATTTTGGTATATTTTTCTTTTTTTTAAAAGATTTATTTTTATTATTTTTTCATTGGAAAGGCAGATATACAGAGAGGAGAGACAGAGAGGAAGATCTTCCGTCCGATGATTCACTCCCCAAGTGAGCGCAACGGGCCGATACTATGCCAATCCGAAGCCAGGAGCCTCTTCCGGGTCTCCCACGCGGGTGCAGGGTCTCAAAGCTTTGGGCCGTCCTTGACTGCTTTCCTGCGCCACAGGCAGGGAGCTGGAAGTGAAGCGCGGCTGCTGGGATAGAACCGGCGCCCATATGGGATCCTGGGCGTGCAAGGCGAGGACCTTTAAGCACTTGCGCCACCGCGCAGGTACCGGGATATTTTTCAAACTTGGATCTCTGAAGGTAGAGGACATCTTGTGATGTTTGTATAGATAGAGAGCCGTGTCCAGACTGCTCCAGTACATGAGACTCTGAAATGTGAGGTCGGAAGAGCCTTGAAGCAGAGGAGGAGCCATCTGATCATTTGTGGAGCTGGCAGCATGTAACAATACCCAACATATATTCTAACTCTAGACCCATTCATGCCTTTGACTGCTGTGTTTCAGTGGAGTAAGTTAGACCTTATTTTAGAGGAAGCTAAAGACTCAGATGAGGAGAAAGAGGTGCTGAAGAAGCCGGCATGTGGTGCATGGTTTGACCTTTCTCCACAAGGTGTTCCTGGGACTGATGGCCTGGACTACACTGAGGAAGCAGGTGGTGCAGATGGAGACACTTCAAGGCACCCTATTCAGATGAAGCAGTTTTACAAATAATATTGCCTAAGAAGTTGCTGAGGAGAAAAGCTGATAATATGCCTGAGATTACTCTGCCACAAAGTGTCAAAATGTTACTTAAAGCCAGGTGGATCAGAATAGCATCTGTAGGCTTTTTCCCAGGAGCTATGACAATCAGGTGCATGTGTTTCACAAACAGAAAGAAATTCCCTCCAAGGCCAGGTCCAGTAAGAAAAAGGAAGATCAATATCCTGATGAAACTCCAGATCATCCTGCACCTTCGTGGACTAGAGTTAGGAAAAAGCTTTGGAGAAAGACAAATGAGCAAAGGTCACATTCTTCAGGTGTTTCTCTGCTCAGAAATAATGTGAAAAGTAGCAAGAACATTGCAGTTCATAAATTGACATGATTGAGCTAGCATCTTAGTCTCCACTATCTGCTCTATGTCCTTTTCACTTTTTACCCTCTTGATTTATAAAAGATGGTGACTCTAAAATCCAGATACCTACACATTCACTTTCCTTGACCAACTGATCTCAGTAACATCACGTTCCCCATAGCTGTGCTTTCACACATGTGGCACTCCTGCCTCTCTTCACATATTTCCTGAGGCAAGGTCAGTCCCTGCCCTGTAATCCTGCATGCCATCTCACATCCCTGACATGTCCAGTCAGCTCTGCCTTGCTTTGAGTGCTGTGTGGTCCCTAATCACAGTGATTCCATAGCCTCAGCTCCCTATCGGAATGTGCTGAGTGTGGTCTGCAGGTGCTTCACTGCTCACATCTCTTCAGAGTTGTCCAAAGAAAATATCCATCAACCTTTGATGAGAAAGTGTTCTATCCTCTCTTCTCTCTCCCCTTCTCCCTCCTCTCTTCTTCCCTCCCCTAGTTCCTCTCCACTCCCAATCCTCTTCTCTCTCTCTCTCTCGCCCCCCCCCCTCATATTTGCTCGGTATCCTGGCCCATTTATAACTTTATAACTGATGTGCAAGAGCAAGTAGTCCTCTGTCTGCTCTCTGGGTCACTGGAAGAAATGGAAGCATTTCTAAGCTGAAACTGCATCTTAGACCCACTTGTACATACAATTCTTTTTTGTAACTTCCCCCATATACATGTGAATCCAAATCCCATATTAAGGAGAAGAACATCCCAGTAAAATAACAACAGAAGACTAACTCAGTGAATGACTCATTGCTAAAATGACAGGAACAAATTGCCACACATTCATATTAACCCTGAATGCAAATGGCTTAAACATCATAGATTAGTAGACTGGATTAAAAAACAAAACCTATCTATTTGTTGTCTACAGGAGACACATTTCACCAATAAAGATCAGCAGAATCCATATCTCATGGATTCTGATGTTTTCTTTGTTTTTTTTTTTTTGCTGCTATTATTGTTAGTTTGACCTCTTCAAAACACTTTCTTCTGATTAAATTCCTCAATGAATCATAGATTATATATTAGCATCATTTTCTTCAAGAAGCTTCTTGATTTTCTTTTTCATTTCATATTGGTCATTTCATATTGGTCATTCATTAGCATGTTATTTAACTTCATGGTGTTGTTAATTACTTTTTTTCCTGGTTTTGATTTTGTTTTGTGGCTTTTCATTTAAGGGGATGTATAATAACAGTGTGATGGAGACTGTTATATCTAGCAGCATTTTATTTAAATTCATGAAATTGTAAACTTCTATTTTTCTTCCTGTTGTCGATTTTGTATTGTGGCTTTTCATTTAAGGGGATGTATAGTAATTTTGTAATGGAGACTCTCATATCCAGATGTGTGGACACAATGCAATATGTATCTCTACTTCCAGACTAAAGACGGACTTCTAATGAAACCTTTAAATGTATCTTGACAATAGGATGCTGGACTCTCTACTATTTTCCATTCCTGCAATGATGGACATATGACTGTGTATGAATAACTATGCTATACTAATGATATAGGGGAATTCAGTGAGGGGGAAGGGATGTAGGGAGGGGATAAAGCAAATCCTATGGCCTCTGGAACTGTATCATAAAATGACAATAATAAAAAGAAGTAAATTTAAAAAAGAATCTGTTCAAATACCCAGTCAGGACCAATGTTGTGTTGGTGCTTTTTCTGAACATTGTGTCATCTCACCAGCTTCTTAGCCAGAAATGCTATTTTTATTATGTTTTTATTGGAAAGGCAGATATACAGAAAGGAGAGACAGAGAGGAAGATCTTCCATCCGATGATTCACTCCCCAAGTGAGCACAACTAATGATGCTATGCCGATCCGAAGCCAGGAGCCTCTTCCGGGTCTCCCACGCGGGTGCAGGGTCCCAAAGCTTTGGGCCGGTCCTCGACTGCTTTCCCAGGCCACAGGCAGGGAGCTGGAAGGGAAGCAGGGGCTGCCGGGATAGAACCGGCGCCCATATGGGATCCCGGGCGTGCAAGGCGAGGGCCTTAACCAGTGCGCCACCGCACCAGGCCCGCACATTTCTACTCTTTTCATCTTGAGTTTTCATTGGTTGCCTCCTTACTTTCATATCTATTTTGCATTGCACTGCTAAAGTGCACTAAATACTTCAATGAATTGAATATAAACATTCATCTCATCATGGAGTATTGACATATTTTCCATCCAAATTCTCTCCCTCGTTGCCACAGACTTTTTCTGTAACTGATACCTATCTGTCAGCATGCTATTCCTCTCTTACCTGAGAAACCCTTATAATGCTCACTGGACTGTGGCATTGCTGCATTTGATTTTCACTTTTCTTCCACCACCTGACTGTGGCACTCCTGAGAGGTCTCATTTTATATGTAGGGTCTAAGCATCCTGGCTCTGTGCTGGCAGAAATGATATTCAATGGAAGTTGATCAAGTGAAAAATGAGCATGAGCTGCTGTCTGTCCATGCACTGGTGAATGACAGAGATGAAGTCCAAGGACATTAGGGAAGCAGCTATTGGAGGAGACTCCCTTTCTCTGTGAATCCAAGAACTCAGTGTCCTGGACAACTCATGACCTTCACTGTTAAAAGTACATCTGTCAGGAGCTTCAGTGTCTCCTCATCCCACAGAAGGGCTTGAACTTGGTGGAGTCTCCCACATTACCAGCTGTAGTCATGAGCACCACCAGAGAAGCACGGCAAACTAACCTTTACTCTCTTTGCCTTGATCTGCTTATAAGTCTTTGTTGAATTCCAAAACCTCTGACTTTCAGTACATGCAAAATAAAAGCTTCATTATATTGAAGGGCACTCACTCTAAGGAGTAGAAAGAGGAAAAAATAAATGAAAGTCAAGACTTGGGGATGCATAAAAGGAGGCCCAGGGAAGGGAACAGAGCAGGTCACTTTGCCCTACTGAGTACCACGTGAGTGACAGATGGCAGCCCCTAGGCTGGGTTCTCTTAAATCTTTAATTCTCTGAGCTTCTTGATCACACTATAGAGCTGACATACTCATTTTAAAATGATTCTTTGGGATGTATGCTTCAAACAATGAAGTGTCTGAAGCTTTAAAATGCTCTGTTCTGGGCCAAACATCTGAGCATGATGCTGTCTCAGTTTAGAATCCAGTTCTCCTTTAAAAATTCAAGACTGTTTTCAATTGTTTTTGAAATTTTAGCCATGGGTGCCAGTATGGTGGCATAGCAAGCTAAGCCACTGTCTGCAAAGCTTGTGCACCATATAGGCACAGATTTGAGTGTTGTGTGCTTCATGTCCAATTCATATCCCAGCTAGTGGCCTGTTGCAGTGATGGTCCTAGGATCTATACCCATGTGGAAGATCTGAATGTTTTCCTGACTTTAGCTGGACCCAGCTCTCACCCTTAATGCCATTTGGGGAGAAAGAGTTTATGCAGTGTGTATGTGTGTGTGTGTGTGTGTGTGTATTTCTGTAACTGCTTTTCAAATAAAACCAATATACTGTTAAACTAATATTATCCATGGCATCCTTCTTAGAATACTTCTCGTGATATCAGTGGAATATAATTGTATGTGTCTTTTGTTTTTGTTCTGGTCAGAGAGGGAAAGAAAAGAGAAAACTTTCCAATCTGCACTATACAGATGCCTGCAACATGTTGCAGTTGCCTGAGAACAACAAACCCAATCTGGATCTCTCCATGTGTGTGGCAATAACTCAACTTCTTCACCACTCCCTGCTGCCTATTGGAGTGCACCTGGGCAGGAGGCTGCAATCGGGGGAGCCAGGACTCAACCTCAAGCCCTCTCAAATTGAAGTGTGTGTTTCAAGCAGCATCTTAATCACTACACCAACTGGCAATTGCTAGGTTTAACCTTTTCTCAGTCCTCCAGTACTTTATACTGGTGTTCAAATATCGTACACACCTTTGTAACTACTTCATGTATCAGAATCTCGAAATTGGAAGAAATATCATAGGTAATGTGAATATTAATTTGCCAGATTTAGTCATTCCTCAAGATATATAGATTCCAAAATTCACATTGAAACTGGTTAACTCATTTAATTTTGTCTGTCAGTTTAAAAACATTTGACAGAAATATATAATTAAAATCTCATTATTAAAAATATAAAATTTAAGGGCACACAGATATTTTCCAGTCACCTGTTTACTTCTAGGACAGATTCAGTTTTCCAGTTTTTTTTTTTATTCTATGAGCTTGCAGTCTAGGTCCAGATTTTTCAGTGCTCAAGGCACTTGAATTCACAGGCCATTAAGAGGAGAAATTGCTGGAGCAAGTTTTCTTCTGAACCTTGTCAAGGGGGAGGGATGAAGGAGAACCCTCTTAGCAACCATGCAGGAACTATGCCATTCATAATGGAGAAAATATGTGTATCTAGAGAGAAATGCACTCAGCATGGCAAGTGATCAATAATCTGTCTCTGCAGTGCAACAGGGACCTGAGAGTTGACTGTGCTGAATGCATTCCAGCTGAATCCATAGCCAACATCCCAGGAAGGCTTCAAACATGGCCTTTTTGGGTGAGAGGAAGGCCTGAATGGAGGGAGTTGAAAGTATCCAGAAACAATGTCAGAGAAGACCTAGCAAACTGCCTGAAAGACTCAGCTGAGCCTAACAGAGTCATGGTAATACCAGCTGCAGGGAGGCAAGGCAAAGAGGAAACAAGGCCACACACCTCACTTGGCTTAAAGTGACAGGCTCTGTCTGCAAAAAGAGAAGTTATACTTCTGATTTGAAAGTTTTTTTTTTTTCTTTAGACACTTCACCTTTAAAAGTAATGGATCATCATCTGCTTGAGTTAGAATCCCAGGAAACATGAATTTGAAAATAAAAGTAAGCTTTTTATCATAAATACAACCCTAAGATTTATTGTCATTAAAATGTACCAGTGTTTCCAAGATTTCCCCCCACCTCGGGAAGCCTGAAAGCCTAATCCCATTGAAACCCTCAGACAGTAACTGATGTGAGAGGTGTCAGTGCAGCACCCCATCTAAACCTGCACTTGCATCCTTAATATGGGGACCATAGACTTCCTTTCCAGAGTCACTGCTTCTTCATTTTAAAGCGGGCACAACTTGAGACACAACTGTATCTTCTAGTATACCTTCCTCTTTCATAGGCTCCATAAATGATTTAATAATTGGGAATTCATAACAATACAAAACAGGTCTGATCAGTACATGAAGAAGTTTGTAGATGCTTTCATAGTTTCCACAACACACAGAAAATGTTCATAGCGACATTCTGACTCATTCTTAGTTTATTCAATGTCATTGGGTCTGGATGGTGTGACCATGCAGAGGTTCATAAAACCATCTTTGTAATCACCCACTCTGAAGTTCAGATTCTGGGTGCCCCAAAGTCTGTCTACACACCATCACTGTAACCCCAATCCACTGTAAGGACAAGGAAGTGCTTGCTCTGCAGTGAGAAGCAGACACATGGGTGAATGTTGTTTTTGCATGTGTATGGTAACACTTTGCAACCATTTCTAAACAGCAATAATTGGTGTTTTTTTTTTCATGTTCCTCACAGCTGATCTTCCTCCAGTGTGTCTACAATTCTAAAATAGTGTCCTGTGTTGTGTTTAAAGAGTGTTACTTTAAAGGGAAATTACAAAATGAATGTCAAAATCCTAAAACACCTGATAAAGCTATGAGGAGCCCGTGCTGAAGAAAACTGAAGTACAAAAGGATATTCAAAGTAAGAGACAAATGAAGTGAAAACAAACAACAAAACCATCCCAGAGCTGCAAAGTACACAAAGGCCAAGAACCTGTGGGAGGGGGAGCTCCCCTTTTTGACTGTTAGCCCACTGCTGCCTGATGTGCTCAGCCACCCTCACACCTGTGATATGGAGCAGGCTTCAAGGCTCAAGGCATCAATTTTGCTGCTGTACAGAATCTCCCTCCAGGGTCACACAAGAAGGTGCAGTGTGATGCACCAGGAAGTGAGAGCCATCCTCTTTCTAGATTTCACACCTCCTATTTCATAGAGACAAAGGAACTGAGAACTTTTACTATCTCTACCTGATACTCACCAGCCCTGCCTAGAACAGCTTCCCTTCCAGAGTAAAGGCAACTCCCCTGCACACACACACACACACACACACACACACACACACACACACACACACTCAGCCTCCCTCACCTGAGCAGTCTCTAGGGCTGTGGCAGGAGCTGTGGCAGAGGAGCACAGACAGGCCTTTTATCCTTCCCTGGTCCCAGAATCAGGGACACTCTCAGTGCTGTCAGCATGTCAGTGTAATGTGTTTGGCCCCTTCTGCACACCAGGGGTCCCTGGGGCCAGCTCTGCCCTCTCCCTGCTGTGCCCCTAACTTTTGAGTCCAGAAACATTCTGATCCTGATTACATTGAATCTACATGAATGAGCAGAAGACAGCACAGTGATGAGCAGCTCTCAGAGGGTTCAGGTTCCTTGAACTTGGCTATGGTCTCATCCTACCTCTACCATTCACCACCATGTCTCAGGAAACCACAACTTGGATGAGTCAGAATTGGTCTCTGAAGTATATTTGTACTTATTCATTCATGTTTTTTAGAAGATTTTTGCATTTCAGTTTTAAAGGCAGACTCTACAGTGAGAAAAGTATAGACAGGGCTTCCATCAACAGATTCCATCTCCAAATGACAATAGCAATGGGAACTACGACAATCCAAAATCAGCAGCTTCATCTGGGTCTCCCATCTGCACGCAGGGTCCCAACACTCTCTCTATCCTCCACTGCTTTCCTGGCCGTAAGCACAGAGCTGGACTAGAAGTGGAGCAGCTGGGATACAAGCTGGTGACTAAACGGTATGCTGGCACCATAAGTGCAGGATTAGTCTAAAGAGCCAGCATATTTGACCCATATAGTTTTAGTTATGGTTTGTAAAATGTAATATAAAAGAGAGAAAGACTCCATACTCTGGCTTACTCCCAAAATAGCTGCAATCATTGTGGCTGGTCCTAGCAGAATCTGGGAGCCTGGAACTCTGTCTAGATCTCCCATGTTGTCAGGGATCCAGATGCTTGATATTGAAAATAAATTATAACAAGACGGCAGGGATTTCAATGATGCTTATATGGGATGCCAGTCTCACAAGCAGTGGCTTAATACACTACACCACAATAGTAAACCAATGAAACATGCTTTTATGCTTGTAAAATTTTTGTTTTAATTTTTGAGCAAAAAAAGTGTCAAAAGCAGCATAGGTTGTCATGATGGGAAGATAGCCGATGGCAGTAGCAATTGGAAAAGTGACCATGGGTGCAGAAAGAAGGGGATAGGAGTCAACAGAGGAGAGGACACAGGAGGAGAATTGGGGGAAAGAAGTGGGAAATCCCCAGGTATTGCAGGGCTCAGGAATGTGGCACACAACAGTGAAATGCACACCAAAGACTGAGTGACAATCCAAGAGGGTAAAGGAGGGCTCAGCCCAGGGCTAGGGAGACTTGAGCAAAGTTTAGTGAGTCACAGACAAGGGGAAAATTCCAAAGGTACCTGCCCATTACAAGGAAAGAAGGGCATCTGAGTCCTTGGGGTAAAACACAGGCAAAGGAAGATTAAAGTGAGGAAAGTGCAGCAGATGCAGAGCTAAGCGACCTTTCCAGAGGAGGAAGCGCCATTGCGGAGCAGGCATCCGGAGAGTAAAACAAGGGAGCTGTGAGAATTTGGGGTCTGAAATCCTCCTGCACCCAAAGAATCCCAGGGCTATGCTACTCAGTGGGCCCTGAGAACTACAAGAAAGGGAGACCTAATATCTTTCAGGACAGAGGCTCCCCCTGGCCCACAGAACTGTAGAAATGAGGAAAAGAAAAAGTGAATGAGTGGGTTTCTGGGGTCGTGTATTGCTGGCAATCACCATGGCACTGGGTTCTCACTACCAGCTGAGCTCTGCCAGGGAAGTAAGCACACTACAGGCTGGGAGGTGCAAGTGGAAGTTACAAAACCAGTTTCTCAGATCCTCCTAGATCTGGGAGGAAATTAGAACATCAAGGAAAGCAGTAATTCAGGTCACCCACAGGGTGGCAGAAGGATGTCAAGAAGTTTGAAAGATGGAAGAATATTTTCCAAGGCTAAAACTGACACCTAAGTTAAATAATAATCATAATTTTGAAAAGCAACAGATAAATATATTTATTTTAAAAAACCCTCTCATACCCACTCACTAGGAGTGTCATAATGTGAGTAACTCTACTCAAGGATCTTCCAAGAGATTGATCAGACTCAGTTACTTCAGAAAAACCCAAGAACACATGAGAGACCAATACCATAAGGTGACAATGCGACATAAAGTTATGGGGAGAGGTAACAAGAAAAGAACTGAGTCAAATGAAGGAACCAGTGCCACCCTGAAAAGTGACCAAAAGACCTTAAACAATACGCTATCCCATGGGGCCCAACTGTTAAATTTGTCTTGACAATAGGATGCTAGACTCTCTGCATGGTCCGTGCCTACAATGATGGAATTATGACTGTTTATAACTATACTATTACAATTATATAGAGGAAATCAATATGGGGAGAGGGCTTGAGGAGTGATGAAGGGAAATCCCAGAGCCTAAGGAACTGTGTCATAAAATAAAAAAGATCTTTGTGCACTACATAGGTGATAGAGGGCTAATCTCCAGAATATACAAAGAACTCCAAAACAACCAAAATACCAAAACAAACAAGCCATTCAAGAAATGGGCACGGGAAATGGGTAGACACTTCACAAAGGAACAAACCCAAATGGCAAACAAACACATGACAAAATGCTGGCAATAAGGGAAATCCAAATTAAAACATCAATGAGGTACCACCTAAAGCCAGTAAGATTGCACCACATACAAAAAAAAAAAAAATCACCAACAACACTTGCTGGCAAGGATGCAGGGAAAGGGAACACTGCATCATTGCTGGTTGGGCTACCAGTTGGTACAGCCTCTATGAAAATCAGTATGGAGAACACTCAAACAACTGAAAATCTGCATACCATATGATCCAGCAGTTGCACTCCTAGGAATATATCCAAAACACCTGTTACACGAGAAACCAACATGCACCTTATGTTCATAGCAGCACAATCAGTAATTGCAAAAACATGAAAGCAACTGAAATGCCCATCACCAGAAGACTGGATAAGAAAGCTATGGTCATCCTGTCCATGGAAGACTACTCAGCTATTAAAAACTGCAAACAAACAAACAAAAAACAAAATACAGTTCTTTGTGGCCAAATGGGCCCAACTGGAAACCATAATGCTAAGGGAAACGAGCAAATCCCAAAACATTAGATACCACATGTTTGCCTCAATTTAAGATGAAATGATGTCAATATGAATAGTACCTATAAAATGTAATATTATCTGAATCTCAAACAGCCTATCTCACATGCAATAAGATATTGTGAAGTAATCAATGAACCAACAATCAATGTGAATCAGACTGCTTATGATCCACATCAAAGAACTGTAAAACCTAATATTCTTTTAATACCCTATGTTATTTTATAATGGGGTGGGAGAGCAGAGAAATTTTCCATCTCCCTAGAATGTGTGAGGAAGACGTAAAATACATCCTACCAGGATCATAATTGGTAACTCATAGACAACTGACTCAAATTAGCATTAGACGGTAGTTAAACTACAGTGACATATGGGGGAATCAAGAGCAATCCTGATAACCTCTTTACAGGAGGTCATATGCACAGAACGGGATGGGGGGAACCCCAGAGTGAGGCAGGGGGAGAGGAGGAGGCTTGTATCCCTGAAGACTCCCGGATCCTCACCAAGGAATATCAGTATGAGCACCAAGGACTACATCCCAACTGCCAAGAAGACCATGGGGAATTCGAGTGCCCTCAGAGGCCAAGAACTCTGAGCTCATCCACTCCCACTTTGATCTACCACATTGGATGGAAGAAGTTCAAATCCTTCCTGACAGGATCCAATGGCATCAGAACAACAGCCAAGAACCCTGAGCAGTCCACAGAAACAGAACAGTAAACTTCCTTCGGGACTAGGGAGGGGAGCTCTCTCTGTTCCTCGCTTGGTTCCAACTTGAGGTCCCCACGCTCTCTTCAATGTCCATCAGGATTACCCTGCACACCTCTTAAAACAAATAACCAAAGAAACAAACAAAAAAAAAATCTAGAATAGCTAGAGAACAACAAGGAAAGCTTAGAATTAGACAGGAAATGATCAGCTTGGATTCATTTATACCTTACTAGGTGGGACACAAAGATTACTAGGGTATTGAGGATTTCTCTGCACACCCCTCTTAAAACTGTTCTGCATCTAAACTGTTGACATATATCTTGTAAGGGTTATAAGCCAGTCTAGACTACCCAAAAAAAGCCAGGTTCAGCAAAATTATGCTTCAATGCTATAAAATGCTACATAATATAATAAAAATAGACATGAGACAGCTGAACAGTAATCTATAGCCATTTTAAGATGTATAGAACCTGGTTGTATATAAATTAAATTGAAATGTCAATGTAGATGTCACAGGATGTGGTTCAGAACTTGTCATCTTTTTAACATATTGGTTACTCAATACTATGTCAATTAATTCTATAACATTATAAACTGTTGCTGATGTTATGTCGAGGCTTTTAATTGATTGGGATGATACTCAGTTGGCTCTACCTTCAGACCAAAGAAGGTCTCCCCAACAAGCCATTGAACTTATCTGGACGATAAGATGCTGGACTGTATGCTTGGTATGTGCTTGCAATGAAAGACTATCAACTGAACTTGAACTGTGGTTATGCAACAAGGTGGAAGAATCCACCATGGGAGGGGAAATCCCAGTACCTATAAAACTGTCTCACATAATGCAATGTCATTAATAATAAAAAAATAATATATGCAATACCTTGATTTCTTGGAAAAATTTAATATAGAATAATAATTAAAAGGAACAGCATAAAGTTTGATTAATTATGTAATACAGATTCAACTCTATAGGTGATATCCAGATCAATAATGAGTAGAAAAGGCTTGAAAACACACATAAAGATAAATTTGCATTTCTCTTGTTCCTATTTGAGTTTTTTTTTTTATTGTGTACTTATTTGATTTAATGTCTTTCCAGGTGGTTTCCCCTTTTCAGTGAATATCTGTTAGTGTGTGAAGAGTTATCCATAAAATTATTACAATTTTGAAAAGCATGAAACAAGTAACTGTATCTGCCAATCTGTGTTCTGGAAAGACAAAGTTCAAGAAGCATTGTGTTGTTACAACAGGTTGCCTTGAGGACAGTGCTATGTCTCTGCCCTGTACCAACCTGGAAAATGACAGGGAAGAGCAGACCATGAAACTGCAGGCATGTGCACATGGCTGCACCATCACAACTTTCTCTAATAAGCCATCACAAAGGCATTACAAATATATTTTCTTAACATTGTAGAGGCACTCAATATTAATATTCATGGCTATCAAGTCTCAGAATTCAGGGCAGTCTTGAGTGTCATGTCCAGAAGTTTGAAGGGGGCCTTTAGATGCTACCGCTTGCTTGCTGACCAGCATGTTGATTGTGTGTGTGAGAATCAATGCTGAGAGCCCCTGCAGGTGTGCCCTTATATTTGCCCTTCCCAGTGTCTGTTAAATGTTCTTTATGAACCATCATAACACCACTGACTGTGGGCACTCCAATTCTGCAGTTATGATCCAGACCTACTTAGCTAGACACACAGCATCACTGGCAGCACTGCCTGTTAGCTCTGGGGCTCTAAAGCCTTTTCAGAAATGGCCTCCTCCTCATTTGTGCACTAAACAGCAAACAGGAGGCAGCAGCCAGGTTCCTACCAGGTACCTCCTGCAGCACAGGCTTGCTTTAGAGTCCTGCCCATCAATTCCCTTTTTGATGCAAGCCCAGACATTGATATGAAGAGTTGTATGCAGCTCTGACTGCAGCTGTGGCTCAGCTGCAAGAGCAGCTGTGTTCATTCCAGATAAGCCAGGTAAATGGATAGGGAAGGAGCAGGACCATGAGGAGCCTCCTGGGTGCCCATAGGAGCTGACCTGATCAAAAGAGCTGTGTTTCCTTACCTATCCTGAGCTGCACATCCCACACTTCTCTACCGCTATCTTGGTCTCATTGGCCACTCAGCTCAGAAAGGTTGCCTGGAGCTGGGAGGTGACACATTCCCATATTTACACAAATTCTGCTCAGCTTTTAGCTTTGTTCAAGCTCCAGTGTATATTTGTCACAACTCAGGCCTGGTTGACAGAGCTTGTGTCCAGACACAGAGAAAATCTAGATGTCTACAACTTCTTAATAAAGATACTGTTTTTCTCACATTTGTCCTTAGCACATGAGAGGAGATGAACACACTGATTTCATTTTGAATTACATGAGAGGCCTTTCTAAAGTTCAGGGCAAATACAGAGTAAGAATTTTTCAGATTCCAAATATGTTTGCATTAAAATAAATACATTTTATCCTATTTTCCATGAAGTTTTTGACCACCCCTCATGCTTCTACAGCATTTCACATAAATTATTTGAGCTGCATGAGAACCAAAGGCATAAGTAAGAGAACGAGGCCCAATGAGTTAAATGACTTCCTCAAGGAAAGTTACATGATGCCCTGACACAGTCCTTCAACATGCTTAACAAAAGTGTACCAAGTAAGTTAAGCAACAGGTTGTCAGCTGGTCAAACATATTAATAACAAGGAATTCTAGATTAGCACTCATGATATAGGTATGAAGACCTGTGCAAGATGAAAACGTAAAAGATAACACCAAAAAATTACCCAGGAACAAAAAATGAATGCAATATACTGAACATAGAGAGATTCAATCTCAATTTCTTATAGCAAAGTAAGTCAAAGCTACAATAAAATCACATTTTTATCAAATGTAAAGAGAACATGAACATGGGTAATGATGTAGAATATCAAGGTCACAATGCTGATATGTGAGGTGAACTCCAGGGAAATGGTTTGAAGGAGGTGACTCAGCAACAGGATTACTACAGTTTGACTACCCCTTTATCCAAAATGCGTAGGATCACAAGTAAGAATGTATCTTAAGAATGGGACACAATCGGGCCCAGGGCGGTGGCACAAGTGGTTAAGGCCCTCGCCTTGCACGCCCGGGATCCCATTAGGGCACCAGTTCTATCCCGGCAGCCCCTACTTCCCTTCCAGCTCCCTGCCTGTGGCCCAGGAAAGCAGTCAAGGACAGCCCAAAGCTTTGGAACTCTGCACCCTTGTGGGAGACCCGGAAGAGGCTCCTGGCTTCAGATTGGCATAGCATTGGCCGTTGTGCTCACTTGGGGAGTGAATCATTGGACGAAAGATCTTCCTCCCTGTCTCTCCTCTCTGTATATCCGCCTCTGTATATTTTTATAAAAATAAAAAAACAAAAAAAAAGAAAAAAAATGCTTTTGTTTGCCTAAAGAATCTGTACACAAATAAATGCTGCCTTGGTTCCTAGATTACAATCCTTTTCCTCTTCCTGACCAAAATGCTGACTGAATATATAAGCTGTCCAAGCCAGAAGATTTTAGCCAGACAGTCCTCCCAGGGTACAAATGCCACTAGGTTGTAGAAGTCATTTTTATCAAGGCAGCCACCTCAAAGTGACTGGCTTTGCACAGGATGTGCAAAATGGAACCGTATGATGAGCTTAATTTTCAAAGCTAACAAAATTCTTTGGCCACTATATATACCCGCTGTAATTCATGGGCTTCCCCACTCAAGGGTTGTTGAATCATGTCCACAATTCTATCTGAATTGCTGGGCAAGAAGGGAGAGGACGTTGATGTGTCAGTGCAATGTCATAACCAGCTAACTGGAAAGCAGGATGCTAGTGTGGATGGTGAACATTTTGAAGAGGAAGCCAGTGTACTGTGGGCCTGGGTGAGAAGAGGTTGATCTGAGGAGTAAATCTGGGGGGAGTGGCACAGGCCATCACTGAGGAAAACACCATGATAGAGCAGCTTGTGAAACAGCTGCAGGGTCTAAGGAAGGGTCCTCCCAGAGGAATTGAGGAAGACGAGTCTGTGCCTCAAACCCAGACTGCCCTTCAGAAAGATCTACTGAAAGTAGGTCTTGAAGCCCTTTGAATTTCCCCCAGGAGTGCATAGCAAGACCGCAACGAAGACAGTTCTATTTGTGACTGGAGGGAAGACTGTGGTGTAAATATCTTTCTTCAGTGTCAGAGAAGATCCAGAGGCAGCAGTCTCACGGTCATGTGTCCTTAGAAAATTAGGAGAAGGAGGGTCCCTGTAGGAGGATGGAAATGAGCAGGATTTTCCTGATAGAAGGATCATCAATGCAGTTTAGGGACCATGTCCTCCCCTTTAGTTACTCATGCTGGTGGGCTGGCACAGAGCTGAAGTGGACCAAGCAACAAAGCACAACCTAAGTTGAACAGACCAGAAAACAGAGCCAGGGAGCAACTCAGGACAGGAAAAGGAGGATCTCAAAGATGAGGAGCAGGATCCCAATCTGGAAATGCACCCCTACAAGGGGGAGGAGCCAGAGGTGATGAGGCTGTAGGAAACTGAAGTGCCCTGTAAAGATTCGTTGTGCAGAGTCCCATCCCAGGAGATGCATATTCTGATCTCTTTGTGTGGGCCTTAGAGGAAACTAAAGCCAAGGTAGGATTCAGATGAAGCACAGTCTTGCTGCAGTGTCCAACAAAGTGACAAGGAATTGGAGAGGCAGGGTTGGAGACAGGGAGGGAACTTGTGCCCATAGCTCAGGTGCCAAGGCTGCACTGGGAAAACAGAGACTGGGACAGGAAAAATGAGGATGACCTGTGGTAGGTGTGATGCAATGAGGGGTTTCAACTTGCTCACCACAGAGGATGCTGCTGCCAAACATGCTCATCTGCAGTGCTGCTTCTTCAGCAACTAATAAAAGATTTTAACATTTATGTTTTTCATATATTAGATAGAATGATCCCATGCTCCAGCAATTCCACCCTAGGCATCCATTCAAACAAGCGAAAGCAGATACTTGAGCCAGGACTTCTAGACTAGCATTTATTGAAGTAGTGACCACTACAGTCAGAAGATGGAAACAAATGCCTATTAATTAATCAATATACAAATAAATGTCTGCCGTGAAATATTATCTTGAAAGGAGACACTATTTTTGCCTTAGATAAATGACACTGGTACAGTGGGTGCAGCCGCCACCTATGATGTCTGAATTCTGTATCAGTAGTTTCAATTCCTGGCTATGCATTTTTTCACCCATTTTATGCCTCTGAAAATATACAGGAGGAAGGCCCAAGTATCTGGGCCCTAGCTATTCATGTGAGAGAGATCATGACAGAGTCCCTAGTGTCTGAATTCTGGCTGACATTTATTGTCATTTGGGATGTGAACCAGAAAATGATAGCTCTCTGCATTGCACTTTCAATAATAATGGTAATAACAACAACAATTAGACTCAAGGTTTCAGACAATGAAGTCTCAACCAGGTGACATACGCTCACATTCCATGGGCTCATCTTTAAACTGCCATTGCAGTAAGATGTTTGTGAGGTGAAAATAATCCAGTGCAGAGAAATGGAAGAAACAGAAATTGACAGGTGATAGGGGAAGGAAAACATGGGAAATTACTGTCTTATACATATAAGATTTTGTTTGAAGTAAAGACAAACGCCAGAATTGATAGTGATCATGTCTGCACAGCATTGAGGCAAATGTACAAGGCAAATGTAATGATTAAAAGGATTAATTTTTAAACTGTTTTGAAGTAATAAAAAAACACCCATTTTTTTGCTTGTGGAATAATCAGATAAAAGACATTTGCAAAAAAAACTGGGTGTTAACAGAACTTTTTGACTTTCATATTTAGTGCATTCTTATCTGATATATTTTTATTTTGTTGATTTATAATAATCATACTTTTTTGTACAGAAAACAGCAATTGCACTCACCTTATCCTGTCTGTCATTCTGCTCTTGAAAGAATGAAATCAAGCAAAAACCAAGTAAACAGAACATAAAACCATGTGTTAGGAATGGCAAATTGAAGGCAAAGGAAGACTCTCTTTCTAGCTTCCCAAAACATCGGAATAAGCTTAGATTGCCTAGTACGAGGCTTCTTCTAGAAACCAAGTATTTGTATAGACCTCAATGAATTAATACTTCATGCATTCAAGGACAGGCAGTTTCTAGAAATATATATTAAGTGACTAGAAAAGGTAGTAGTGAAGCTGTATCCTGCACCCCTCAGTGAGCACTCCAGCATTTAGCAAGGTAGAATTCTCTGGCAATCAGGACACAGGGACTGAGACTGGCAAAACCAAATTCTGGAAATAGTTTAACATTGGATAATGTGAAAATCTGTGTCTGAGTGAACCCTAAGTAGAAGGAGAAAATAAAATCTGCCCAATAAAAGAACAGGAAGCAGGTCATGAGAATGAGAGTACTCTGAGTGGCTCTGATCTCTGGGCTGGGATATTTAGCACACCTGGATCTCTGGAGGTAGAGGACACGTTTGTGATGTTTGTACAGATGTAGACCCATGTACAGACTGCTCCATCCCATGAGACTCTGAAAGGTGAGGTCTCGAAGAGCCATGAAGCAGAGGACAAGCCATTTGATTTTGTGTGGTGTTGATTGCCACACGCGGTGATGTTGATTGCCACACGCGGTGGCCTAAAGATGGCGCCTGGCGGAAATAAACACGTCAGCAGGAGTAGCTCCTGTCACGTACATTGGAGAGTATTGCGCAGGCGCTTGCACATGCGCTGAGGGCTGACGCGTGAACAGCGGCGTGATCAGCGCGTGCACAGGCCTCTTGCCCTATCCAAACTGCAGGATTGGCGCGTGGTCTAGAGGCTCACCAATAAGCCGCCACTTGGGCGGAGCCATCCCCGATAAGAGCGAGAGCACGAGCTGGGTCGGGGCCTTCCTCTTCATCATCTTGGTGTGCACAATAAAGACTACCGCGGAAGACTTCACTCGCGTCTGCCTCTTATTGCGGGTCGATAGGAGCGTGGGCGTGACAACTGGTGCCGAAAACCCAGGAAATTTCAGGACCTAGAGGAAGGCCCCCCGTGCCATACGGGGAGAAGTCAGAACCGCGGCCATAAATAGGTAAGGAGCTCTGAGAGGGAGGCGTTACTGGGCTTGAGGAATTTAACCCTGAGACATGGGTGCGCAGACTTCCTTGATTAAGCCTTTACAGGCAGTTTTGAAGGCGTGCAACTTAAGGGTTAATGAGCGCACACTGGAAGGCTTTATCAAAGAAGTAGATTGTCATGCACCCTGGTATGTGGTTTCCGGATCATTGACTCCGCGGTCCTGGGAGAAACTCGGTAAAGATTTACAGAGAGCTAAGGAGCGTGACCGTTTGAGTCCGGGAGTTATGCCGCTATGGAGATTGATTCGTGCATGTTTAGAAGACGACCGGTGCAAAGAAGCTGTGACTCAGGGTCGAGATTGCCTTCAATTAGCCCAAGATAGCCTCTCAGAAACAGAGCGGGAGGAGAGAGTTGGTACCAAACTTAAACAAGAAAAGGGAGTCAAGAAAAATGAGAAAAACGATAAAAATGGCCATAGTCAAGAGAAAAAATCTTCCCTTTACCCGATATCGGAGTTAGAGAAGTTAAAAGTAGCTCCCTCTTCCTCAGATACAGAATCTTTAGACTCAGAGGAAGAGCGTAGACCAAGAAAAGATTATAATAGAAAAAGGAGAGGTGAGAAAGACTCCAGGGAACGCGAGGGCCAGGAGGAACGTTGTGGCCCCTCCTCCCGCAATGGGCGGAGCCAAGAGGCACCCACAACTCCGGCGCCTTCAGCACCCCCCTGGGTTTTTAATAGCAGCCATTGGTATGCAGCTGCCCATACCTTGGAAAACAGCCGAACCGGTTTGGGTTCCCCAATGGCCGCTATCATTTGAGAAATGCCAAGCTGCTCAACAATTAGTTCAGGAACAATTACATTTGGGACATTTAGAGCCCTCTGTTTCTCCTTGGAATACTCCTATTTTTGTTATTAAAAAGAAATCAGGAAAGTGGCGTCTTTTGCATGATTTAAGAGCTGTAAATGCACAGATGCAATGTTTTGGTCCCGTTCAAAGGGGCCTCCCAGTTTTGTCATCCCTCCCTAAACACTGGCCGTTATTAGTGATTGATTTAAAAGATTGCTTTTTTTCTATACCATTAGCATTACAAGATAGGGAGAGGTTTGCTTTTACTATTCCCTCTGTTAATCATGAAGAGCCGAAGAGCCGGATAAGCGTTATCAATGGAAAGTATTGCCCCAGGGAATGGCTAATAGCCCCACCATGTGTCAACTTTATGTTGCCCAAGTGTTACAGCCGGTACGAGACCGGTTTCCAACAGCTCGTATTGTCCATTATATGGATGATATTCTAATTTGTGCCCAAAACCAAGACCAGTTATTACAAATTTATGTTGATTTGAAGCGGGCTCTACAGAATTATGGCCTTATAGTTTCAGCCGAGAAGGTTCAAATGCAGCAGGTAAAAGCCTTTTTAGGATCTTTAATCACAGAAACATATGTTAGGCCTCAAAAGATAAGTCTTAAAATTTCTCATTTGCGAACACTGAATGATTTTCAAAAATTAGCGGGGGATATTAATTGGTTACGACCCTTCCTTAAGATCTCTTCTCAGGAGTTAAAGCCCCTGTTCGCCCTACTTGAAGGCGATTCTGATCTTGCCTCCCGACGAACACTCACACCTGAGGCACAACAGGTCTTAGTGAAAGTTCAAGAGGCCATAGAGAAGGCTCAATTAGTTCGCCTAGATCAAGATCAGCCTTTTGAATTATGTGTGTTAGCTACAGAGATTTTCCCCACTGCTGTGTTATGGCAACAAGGCCCATTGCTTTGGATTCATTCTCAGATTTCTCAGATTAAGTCTATTCAATGGTATCCATCTGCGGTCGCGTCCATAGTACTTAAGGGGTTAAAATTAGCTTTGTGTCATTTTGGGCGCTATCCAGACCGCATAATAGTCCCCTATACTGTCCAGCAATTACAAGTTTTGAGTGGATGCAGCAATGAGTGGTCCATCTTAATGTTTACCTATCAAGGAGTTTTTGATAATCATCTTCCAAAACACCCATTATTACAATTTTTACAGCGACATCCTGTGGTTTTTCCAGAGAAAACCAGCTCTCATCCTCTTACTGGTGCTTTGACAGTTTTCACTGACGGCTCCTCGACAGGAGCTGGAGCCCTGGTTGCTGAAGAGAGGATAATAACCAAGTCCTTTTCAACAGTCTCTCCTCAGAGAGTGGAATGTCATATGGTGCTTCTTGCCTTACAAACCTTTTCAGAGCCCTTGAATATTGTTTCTGATTCCCTATATGTGGTGAATGCGGTGAATGTTTTAGAGGCCGCTGGCTTTATTTCAGAGTCCGGCCCGGTGGCAGATCTTTTTAAACAAATTCAACAGGCCATTTGGCATAGAAACCACCCCTTTTATATAACCCATATTCGAGCCCATTCAGGTTTACCGGGACCACTAACTAGAGGAAATGCTCTTGCAGACGCCGCCACCAGGACTCAGGTTCTGATGATGCTTGTGTCTCCACCTTCCTCAGAGGAGAAGGCCCGCCAATTCCATTCACAGTTTCATGTTTCAGCCCAGACCCTTAGACTTCGATTTGGGATTACTAGAAAAGAGGCACGCCAGATTGTTCTTGATTGTCCTGCCTGCTGCGAATTTAGGCCTGTTCCGCATGAAGGGGTTAACCCCAGAGGATTGAGGCCTAATCAACTATGGCAGATGGACGTGACACACGTCCCCTCCTTTGGGAAAAATCAATTTGTACATGTATCTGTTGATTCCTTTTCAGGCATACTTTTTGCATCAGTACTAACTGGGGAAAAGGCTGTTCATGTAATCCAACATTGCCTAGAAGCATGGGCCGCGTGGGGTAAACCTGAATGTCTCAAAACTGATAATGGCCCTGCCTATACTTCGGTGAAATTTCATGCCTTTTGCAAACAGATGGGTGTGAAATTAATTACTGGTATCCCATATAACCCACAAGGACAAGGAATAATTGAACGCGCTCATCGCACCATTAAAGAGTACATACAAAAACAGAGAACCGCCTGGGACTCATTTGGCCTCACTAGCCATAGCCCTCGGGCCATTTTGGCCCTGGCCCTTTTTACCATTAATTTTTTACAACTAGATGAGAAAGGCCTGAGCGCCGCCGATCGGCATTCCCTTCCCTCTACTAAAGAACAGTCATGGGTCAAATGGAAGGATGTATTAGAAACTAAATGGAAAGGTCCAGACCCGGTAATAAGACAAGCTCGAGGAGCTATTTGTGTGTTTCCACAGGATGCTCCAGTCCCGATTTGGGTTCCGTCACGATTGACCCGCAGCTGTCCAGGCCCGATTGAAGCAGCGCCTTCGCAAGAGGACGAAGAGGACGCTGCCAAGGATGAGAACTGTGAATCCCTTTTGGGGTAATACCCTGTTAGTGCTAGTTGGGGTGCTGCTTCTATCCAGCTTAGCCATGACTGAGCATCGTTGGGGCATTCTAACTGCCTTTCCACGGCCCCTGCCGGTCACCCATACAGCGGCTGTGTTTCCTCGCTTTTTTACCACAAATGAGACCCTTGATTTGCCATATTTGCCTATGGATTTGGAAGAGGCCAATGTTACAAGCTATAATTTGGATCTGAGTGGCTCCCTGTGTTTTCAGTTTTGGAGTGGCTCTGCCAGCGAGGATTATTCTTGTGTTACTTTTTCTCCACAGGCAGCTGCGTGGGTAGATCAGCCAGAGTTAACCTGGACACAGAAGCTAGATCAATGGCTTAGGCAAACTTTGTTGTCCACACAGTCGCCATCTACTGAGGCCGCTCCTTTTGCCAATGCCACCATAATTTTTGGGGCTATGCCACTCCGCCATCTTAATAGAAATCTGACGATTCCATCACAGCCAAAATGGATGCCCCGTTGTTCCACGCCCTATTCATCAAAACTTTTGAAACCATGGACCTCCTGTCAGTCCCCCATGGTTATGTGGGCCAGACGAGGCCAATATACCTTTTCTCCTGCTATGGGTACCTGGCGCAATAACTCCTATAGTGGCCTTAATTATACATATCAAAATCCAGTACAATCTATTTTTGTGAATCCCTGGCATCAGTGGCTTCTTTGTGGAATTAATGGATCCTGTACAGATTTGCAACCATTTTCAATGTTGAGAGGAGGCAAGATAATGCTTGCCAATGTTACCTGGAATTTTACGGAACCTTTTGAGACCTCGTTAAATGTTACCAAAGAATTTAGGACAGAGAGTTTTGTTTCCACTCCAGTTTGTGTGATTCCTCCGTTTTTGTTCCTGCTGTTTAAATCTACAGGCCAACCAGTGTCATCTTTGAATTGTTCTGAGAAATGGTGCAAATTGGCACAATGCTGGAATGCCACTGATGACTGGGATGGAGCTGTTGTGATGCACATCCCGAGATGGCTTCCCTGGCCCGTGGACACCCCCACTGCTCTGACCCTATATCGCCAGAAGAGGGATTTTGGGATAACGGCCGCTCTGATAGCCGCTATTACCGTAGCTCTTGCAGCCTCCGCTACGGCGGCCGTGGCCCTTTCCACCACTGTACAGACGGCCACTGCCTTAAATAACATTTCTGCTGCTACAGCCCAAGCCTTACAAAATCAGGCCCACATTAATAGCCACCTAAAAGGGGGCCTGATGGTCTTGAATCAGAGAGTCGATCTGGTTCAGGACCAGGTCGACACCCTGTGGGAAGTAGCACAATTAGGCTGTCAATGGCGTCTTCCTGGCCTATGTGTGACATCGGTTCCTTTTGTTAATGGCTCACATGCTGCTAATTTGTCCAGACAACTGTCTAGTTATCTTTTAGGAAATTGGACCAAAGAGTTCGACGAGCTTCAACAAGATCTAAGGATCGCGATCGTGCAGATTAATTCCACCAGAGTCGATCCTTCAATAGCACACTCCATGACAGACTAGATCAAAACCGCTGCGGCCTCTATAAAGGAATGGGCGGGAGTGGGGGTCTTGCTCTCGCTCTTATGCGGCGGGTTGGTGCTTGCCCTTTTTTGCCTCTATCGCATAAGACAGAGGGCTACTCAAGATCGTGTGATTATCCGCCAGGCCCTTCTAGCCCTTCAAGAGGGTGCCTCCCCCCAGGCTTGGTTAACCATGCTCAATAATGAATAAGGTCCAATGCAACAGCCCTTGCACTCCGCTGGGATTGCCCATTGCACGCGGAAGGGTGACCCATGTCAGCAGCTTGACCTTTGCCGACTTTCTCTACAAACTGCTGCCAATGACGGGTAAGATGGCTAGGATGTCTCCACCTAAGACAGGAGGCCATTGGTATCTGACAATGATCTCCCTAGACGGGTAAAGAGTATCCCAAGCCACAACCTAAGACAGGCTCTTTTTGTAAAGAAGAAAGGGGGAGATGTTGATTGCCACACGCGGTGATGTTGATTGCCACACGCGGTGGCCTAAAGATGGCGCCTGGCGGAAATAAACACGTCAGCAGGAGTAGCTCCTGTCACGTACATTGGAGAGTATTGCGCAGGCGCTTGCACATGCGCTGAGGGCTGACGCGTGAACAGCGGCGTGATCAGCGCGTGCACAGGCCTCTTGCCCTATCCAAACTGCAGGATTGGCGCGTGGTCTAGAGGCTCACCAATAAGCCGCCACTTGGGCGGAGCCATCCCCGATAAGAGCGAGAGCACGAGCTGGGTCGGGGCCTTCCTCTTCATCATCTTGGTGTGCACAATAAAGACTACCGCGGAAGACTTCACTCGCGTCTGCCTCTTATTGCGGGTCGATAGGAGCGTGGGCGTGACAGTGTGGAGCTGGCAGTAGGTAACAATACTCAACATGTTTTCTAACTGCAGATTTATTCATGCTGTTGACTGCTGTGGTATAGTGGAGCAAGTTAGAACTTATGAGGAAGCTAAAGACCCAGATGATGAGGAGGTAGGGAAGAACCTGGCATGCAGTGTGTGGTTTGATCTTTGTCCACAAGGTGTTCCTGGGACTGATGGTGATGGCCTGGACTACACTGAGGAGGCAGGTGGTGCAGATGGAGAGACTTCGAGCAACCCTGTTCAAGTAAGACACAGTTTTACAAAAAATGTCACCTAGTAGGAAGTTATTGATATAAATGACTGTGATTATGTCTCTCACTCCTGTGGTACAGATGACGATAATATTTGAAAAAGCCAAATGGATGAGGATAAGGTCTATGGATTTTTTCACAGAACCCATGACCAAAGTGTGTGCATGTCTCACAACTATGAGGAGTTTCCCACCATTCCAGGTCCAGTGAGAGAAAGGATGATTATTCTCTGGGTGAGGTCACTCCAAGTCATCTTCTGACTTCAGGAACAGGACTAGATAAAGCTTTTAAGGAAAACAAAGAAGGTAACATGGCAAATTTCAGGTGTGTGGATCTTCTCTGCTTATTCAAAAGAGCAGTAGTGATGCACATACATGTTGATATGTACATACACATTCATACATCACTGTTCATGCTTAGAAGCTCTCTCATCTCCTACTTGATCTCCTCTTTTTGTCTTGCTTCTGTTGAAACAGGGATGGTAGCAGTTGCAAATGAAACACAACACCTGCCTTAGTGCATCTTCCTGCCTTTCCACATGAGCCTTTTATGTGTTTCCTAGGTGGAAAATTACTTGAAGAACTTTTCCCAGAAAACTTTAAATGATAACACCCCATTGACAGTTCTAAACCATGACCCTAAGGCCATTCCTTTTCACTACTGACACTCAGCACCTTAGCTATCTGGACTGTGCTGGTGTGCCGGGTACATCCTCCATACTAGCCTTCCAGTGAGCACTGGGAAATCAGCCAGGTACAGAAAGACAAATATCACCTGTCCCCACTTATCGGTGGGAGTGAAAATTTAATCATGTACAAGAAATCCAAACAAATGGTTACTACAGGGTGTAAATGACAGGATGGAAGGAGGAAAGTTAGTGGAGAGAAAGATGCAGCTGCTATTCTGTTGCCCAGCAGGATATATATGATGAACAACAATTAATTGTATGTTTCTGTGTTGTCAGTAGAGAGAACTTTAAATGTTCCCCAGCCACAGAAATGAAACTTAACTATTTGAATGCCATAGTTATCAGTTTCTCATTATTACACTTTGCATTTTGGTACTAAAACATCATACTGAATTGCATTAGTAAGTATAATTACTGCATGTCAATGTTAAGTAAAAGCTGCACTTAAGAATCATATCTATATGTAACATGAGTGGCAGCATCTCAGAATTGCACTCGTCTTTTTCAAGCCCATTGTCTAGAAGCCAGTATGAGATAGGGCGGGGGAGGTAGGGGAGGAGGAATGACCCCTTGCCTGAGGTGGAAGTGGCAGAGCTGAGGATTCTGCTCTGCTTTAGCACTCCAGGGGATCAGAGGGAATATTTGTCTGATTGCTCTGTTTTGTTTTCCTTATACTTACTTTCCATCTCTCTAAACAACATTGCCATCTATGACCCTGGAAGTATGACTTGCCGTCCTGTGATCTGTAACAGGGTGGTGCTCTATACCAGTCAGGCACACTGTGAGAATTAAATGGGCAGATCTATGCATTGCCCACGTCAATCCCCAGAAATGAAAATAGACTGATTTTCTAAATAAAATTACCTGTGTCATTATGTGTTCTCATATCAGTGGTCACATTTGATCAATTCTCTATACCTAGGTACTGTGTCATATTGTGAGTCTAAAAAAAAAATCATAATTTAATTAGAAAAATATAGCCCAAAATATTTCACCCTGAAATGAATGAGGGACAAAAGAAGGAAGAGACTCTGAAGTGAAACAAACAAACAAAATCCCAATTGCCAGTGCAGGGAAGGGAAGATGCAGAAAGCCAGGAGCCTGTGAGAAGAAGAGGTCCCCACCCAGAGAACCCATGGCTGCTTGATGCCCTCAGCCTCCCTCATGCCTGGGAAATGGAGCAGCCTCAGGCTCAAGGTGACAATGTTGTTGCTGCACAGAGCCTCCCTCCAGGGTCAGACACAAGGGAACTGAGAATTTTCCTCTTTCAGCCTGACCCTGACCAGCCCTACTTGGAAAAGCATTCCTTCCACAGTTAAAGGCAACTCTCCCTGCACACACACACACACACACACACACACACACACACACACACACACACACACTCAGCCTCACTCACCTGAGCAGTCTGGCTTAGGTTTGCCTCTTTCTGCATGCTGTGGGTCCCTGGGGTCAGCTCGGCCCTCTCCCTTGCTTAGCACTTGACTGTTGAGTCCAGAAACATCCTGATCCTCATTACACTGAACCTGTGCTAATGAGCCGAAGGCAATGTGATGATGAGCAGATCTCAAAATGTCCAGGCAAGTTGGACTTGATTGTGATATGATATCACTTCTACTCACCACTAAGCCTCATGAGCCAACTCGAGAAAAGCATCTTTGAGTCAGAAGTGATCACTTTCTCAAATTTGCTTTAGGCATGCATTTTTTTTTTCTGAAAACTGCAACAGAAAGAGATTGCATTGATTAACTGTACAACATATATCAATTTTCACAATCTCTACACTTTTGCTGATGTATCTTAACTCCTATAATTCATTCACACACAGAGAATGGTAAAGATCAGCAAAATGTAGATACAGATATTCAGTTCACAAAGAACAGAGTTTTGTGTATTATCTCTTCAAGGGGTTCCCAAAAGTCAGTTACACATCGCCGTGTGCATTGAGAAAATGAGAATTTCCTACTAGTTTATTTTTACTTGACAGCTAAAATCAACTACCTGTATCTGTCAACCTGCATTCTGGGCAGGCAAATGTCCAGTAGCATTGTACTGACAAGGTGTCTTAGGGACAGTGTTGTATCTCTCAGCTGAAACAGCGTAGAGAATGACAGGGAAGAGAGATTTTTGTGAGTATACATGTTTCCCCCTTAAAGTAGCTTTATTTCATATTCTACCAAAAAGCATCTTCAAATATCCTTTTGGAATATCTTAGAAGTACTCTGTGATGACCACAGAAGGCCACAGAGAGCAAGAATCAAAAACGGCCTTGGGTTGTCATTTCTGGAAGAGGGGTGATCCTAAATTTCTACTCCTGGCACGTGCAAACAAGAGGACTGAAAGCAGATCATGACAAGCAGAGTCATAGCACTTACCAGTACATGCAAGACACAAAGTTCAGAGTGAACGTGGTAGGGAAACATCAAGGACTCCCCTGCCAGGATATTGTTTCCACAGCTGAGTGTGAGAACTGGAACTGTGGTTGGGCCAGCCCTGGTAGTGCTGTAGCACCTATGGCTGGCATGTGGGCTGCATCGAGGTGTGGCCTGGCTGATCCTGGCCACAACATAGGCTAGTAAACACAAAAAATAGGGTTGGGGTTGGTTTTGTGGAGCTAGTTGGGGGTGACCCCAACTGAGCCAAAGCATACACTGGCATTTGTGAGGACTGCAAAAGTAGCAGGCTGGGCAGGGCTAGGTTGTAGCACCCATTAGTTCACATGAAAGATGGGGCTGGTGCAGAACTGATCAGGCATCTGCATCCACTTGTATATGCATTGGCTAGTGCAGGTGATGGCTTGAACTTGACACTGCACTGGCTGGTGCTTACAAGTGTCAAGCCAGAGATCTCCCCACATGCCATTTCTTGGGGGACTCCTCAATGAGACTCCCAGACTCAGACCCTGGCCACAGGGCAAATCACGGGAGGTGTGGTCTGATTTGCAGTCATGTGTCAGTATTGAGCATCCTCAGTTGCTAATTTCTGTGCAATGGACAGCATGCCCAGGTGCAAACAAAGAACACGACAACCAACTCATTTAGGCCAGTAAAGGATATCAATTGCCTGGTCAGAAGATGGAAAGCACAACAGGTTGCACCACTCTCCTGGCCAAATTTTGCAATGAGTCTCTGGGTGTGTGGATACACTAAGTCAACAGACCTTGGAAAGATTTTCTCAACTTTGGAGCAACATAGCAGACAATGTCTCAGAACTAGCCAATCCACTCAAGCAACACCCTCAGAGCCTTTCTATGAACAGTAGGATTTCTAAAGTGCCATCAAATAACCAACCCCCATCTACTGGTGCTGATGTAGTTTAGCAGCCATTAACAGCCCCTCTCCTATTCCAATCCAGTAGACACAGAAGGAAAAAAAGGAAACCTTTGTCCCACATACCTTGCTCCATACCTTGACCTTCTCCACCATAATTGGAAGCCCACATGGGCAGGCATACCTTTCAACTATGTAAATAATATTAGAAATAAGATAAAAATATTAAAAATAATTACTCATAGATAAACTTTAAAAATCAAATTTGGCTCATGCACTACCACAAATACATATTGTCTCTTAGAAATATGCAAGTCATATTTTTCCTTCTCAGTGTAAACAGCAGCGAATGTGTAAATGTTTCTGTGGCTTGATGTGTAAATGCTTCTTCTTCCCTGTGGGGCTTGCTACATATTGGTACATGGAGAACTTCCTACATCTCTTAAAGCCACAGAGCATTGCACTTCATGATACGCCTGGATGTGCTGGGCCCAGTCTTCTTCTGGTGCGTGCTTGCACTGCTTCCAGTCATTGAAAGCACAGACACTGAAATGTACCTTGGCGTATATCACATCTCATGTGAAAGTAGCCACAGCAT
The DNA here is from genome assembly GCF_017591425.1 of Ochotona curzoniae. NCBI lineage: Eukaryota > Metazoa > Chordata > Mammalia > Lagomorpha > Ochotonidae > Ochotona > Ochotona curzoniae. Next base: position 64,573 of record NW_024466451.1, read on the forward strand.
TCTTTGCTAGACAAAATAAGATCTCTGAGTCTAAATGTACACATATTCCTGTTTTATTGTGAATTGTTGCCTACTGCGATGAGCTGAGGTCACATTTGTCCCAAATGTGCACATCCTCTGCAGCTTCACCAGCAGCTGTTATCAAAGGCAAAGTGCCGTTGATCAGATGGAACACTTGTTCAGGCTGTTTTGCTGGATGTTCTCAAACAGAAAGGAGCCTAAGAAGCCAAGCCTTGTAGTCTAGAACTACAGGTAGAGAAGTGCCTGCCCTCTTTTCTCTTTCCTCCAAGTCTTCCTTCTTTGGACATGCTTGCTTGCAGGGTCCCTGACACCCAGGCCTTCCTGCAGAGATACTCAGCTCCCACCCACAGTGGTTCAGTCCAGTGGCATTCCTGTCTTTCATTGTGTGAGAATGTCAGAGGAGGGGGAGGCTAACACATCTCCCTCAGGCCTCTTTTGAGTGGCTAAGCACTTTTGACACTAAAAGTGGGACAAATATTGGGGAAAAATAAGACAAAGTCTGTTTTTTTCTCATACGATTGGCTCTTCTTTCTGCTTTTAACTCACTCCTTTTCTTCCATTATCAAAAAAAGATGAGTAAGTATCCATCATTCTGCAAGCACAAAGAAAAATATCCTAAGAGCAACAATAAAATATTTTTTTGCAAGAACTGTGTCTTAAGAATGAACCCCTGAACAGATTTCGATAGCTAACAACACAGTCAATTGTGAAAAACCAGAATATCCCAAGCAGATCACAAAACTGCAAAAAGTACTTGGCCAGGTACCCCCACTTTCTATAATGTGTCCATATTGTGCTGTGCCCATATTGTGGTGAGGTATAGTGACAAAGTCCATGATTGAATTATATCAAGTCAGATCACAAGTAGTCCAAGGTGTTCCTGTCTTTCTTTCCCCCATGCTTCCAATCATCACAATTTTCTGAATTTTCTCTCCAGGAGTTAACCCTAATCAGTTCTGATTTTGTTTTTGCTTGCATCTTAAGAGCATAATTCATATAACATGTTTAAATTGTGCTGCATATAAAAATCAGTAAATGATGCCTTCCTTAATTGGGGCATGTGCTATGGAAAGTACTTTTCCCACTTCTCAGTAAGCATACCAATAGTTGACCAAGTTAGAATACCTGCTGATCAGGACAAAGGGGCTGGAACTAGCATAACCTAGCTCCAGAAACAACTTAGTATTTAATGATGTGGAATCACCTGTTAATGTGGAACCAAAATAGAAGGAGAAAAATGAAATCCGTTCAATAAAAGAACAGGAAACAGGTCATGAGAATGAAAGTACTCTGAGTAGCTCTGATCTCTGGGCTGGGATATTTGGCACACCTGGAGCTCTGGAGGTAGAGGACACGCTTGTGATGTTTGTACAGATAGAGAGCCATGTACACACTGCTCCAGTACATGAGACTCTGAAAGGTGAGGTCCCGAAGAGCCATGAGGCAGAGGAAGAGCCAGCTGACCATTTGTGGAGCTGGCAGCATGTAGCAATTCCAAATATATATTCTAATACTAGACCTATTCATGCTGTTGATTGCTGTGATGCAATGGAGCAAGTTAGAGCTTATGAGAAAGCTAAAGACCCAGAAGAGGAGGACTTAGGGAAGAAACTGTCACGCAGGGTGTGTCTTGAGCTTTCTCCACAAAGTGTTCCTGGAACTGATGGTGATGGCCTGGATTATACTGAAGAGGTAGGTGGTACAGATGGAGGGACTTTGAGCCACCCTACTTAGTTAAATCACAGTTTTACAAATAATATTGTGTAGGAAGTCACTGAGAAGAAACACTGAAAGTATGCCTGAGATTACTCTGTCACAAAATGCCATAATATTATTGTCTGTGGGTTTTTTTCTCAGGACCCATGGTAAACTTGTGGCTATGCTTCACAGAAATTAATTCCCTCCAATGCCAAGTCCAGTGAGAGAAAGGAAGATTGCTGTATATATGAGGATACTCGAGCTCATTCTGCACCTTTATAGATCTGAGTAGAAAAAAAAAAAAACTTTGGAGAAAGACAACTGAGCAAGGTTACATGCTTCCTGTGTGGCTTCCATCTCATTTGCTAAAATGAGAATAACAAGAACATTTGCAATTCATAAAGGTATATGACTAAGCTTGTACTTCCCTCAATGATCTTTGTCATTTTATATTTTCCCTGCATGATTTATAAAAGTTTGTGACCCCGAAATCCAGGTACCTAGACATTCTCTTTTGCTGTCCAACTGAATCCATAACACCACCTTCCATATATCTGCATGTTCACATATGTGGCAATCCTGCCTCTCTTCACATATTTCCTGACACATGGTCAGTCCTGACCTGTAATCTTGCATGCCATTTCACCTCCCAGACATGATCAGTCATCTCTGCCATGCTGTGAGCTCTGTGAGTTCCCTATTATGTGTGCTTTAGTGGCCTCTGCTCACTCTAGCAATGTGCTGAATGTGGGCTGCAGGGGTTTCACAGCTGGCACTTTCTATGCAGAGTTGTCCAAAGAAAATATACATCAACCCCTTATAGGAAATGCGCACTCTCTCTCGCTCTCCCTTTCTCTCTCTTTCTCTTGCTTCTCCTCCTCCTCTTCCTCTCTCCCCTATAACACATGAGCTGGACCAATTACAAGTGACATAGAAGTGCAAGTGAAGTTACGATGTGCCTTCTTCCTGGGTCCCTAGGTAATGCAAAGTCATCCCCTCATCTCACAGTCCCAAAGAAATAGATACATATCTGACCAGCTTACTTCTACCACATGATCCGATTTTCTTCCTTTAACTCCCTCTATATTCACATAGATCCAAATCCCATTTTCAAGATCTGTTTGAAGCCACTCAAACAAAACCAATGTCCTTTTGATTCTCTCCCTGAACATTGTCTCATCTCATCACCTTCTCAGCCAGAAAAGATAACTTAATATCTAAGCCACAGTTGGTGAAATATATTCATAACTCATTCTCTCTCGAGGTTTTTTTTTTTATCTATTTGTTACCTGGTGACATTCAAAGCAAAAATCATTTTTTTTAATTCATATCTCATGACTTCTTTTCCCATTAGTTCAAGCATGTTTCTTCTCTTTTTCATCTTACGTGTCCTAGAAAACTCATGAGCATCGCTGTTAACCATACATTTGTTAGCACCTCCAGTGTTTTCTCATGAAGAGGAACAAGTTGTAGTCAAGGCTCATAGATATGTGGGAGCAAACAGAGGCAGGTCCTTGTTTCCCACTGGTATGGCAGCCCCTTGTCTGGCCACTCTTAATACCCTGATTATCTCAGCTTGATATTCACAATACAGAGCTGACATACACACTTCAGATGTTTATTTTGGAAGTATGCTTCAAACCCAGTGAATTTTTTGTTGATTTAAAATGCACTGCCCTAATTCCAATATCTCAATATGGTGTTGCCTCTGTTTAGTATCCAGCTTTCTTTTTAAAATTTTAGAAAATTTTCAGTTGTTTTTGAAATTTCATTCATGAGTCAATTATTGGGACATAGTGGGTTAAAACAGTGTCAGCAATGCAGGTGCACCATAAAGGTGCCAATTTAACTCTTACATGTTCCACTTCCAACTTATCTCCCTGCTGATGGAATAGGAAAATCATAGGAAATAATTTAAGTGCTTGGATTCCTGTACCCATATGGAGGACCCATCCCAGCTCCGGCTCTTGTTGCCACTTATGGAGTGAAACAGTGGATGGAAGATTTCTCTCTGTTTTGGGGAGATTTTTTTTTTGCTGTGTGTATCCTTATATTTCTGTAATTCTGTATTTTAAAAAAATCATTAATTCTTTAGAAAAAAAGCACCATTGATTCATTCATATCTTCCTTCTTGGGATATTTCTCCTAACATCACGTGATATAATTGAGAGAGTGTGTGTGTCTTTTGTTTTGGTTTTGGTCAGAGAGAAAAAGAGAGAGAGAGAGATTCCTCATGTGTGCTCTGCAAATTCCTGCAACATGTTGCAGTTTCCTGAGAACAACAAACTCAATCTGGATCTCTCCATGTGTGTGGCAGGAACTCAACTCCTTCAGCACTCCCTGCTGCCTATTGGAGTGCACCTGGGCAGGAGGCTGCAATCAGAAGAGCCAGACTCAACCCAAGCCCTCTGCTATGGGATGTGTGTGTTGCAAGCAGCATCTTCACCACTACACCAACTGGCAGCTACTAGGTTTAACCTTTTACCTATCCTCTGGCATTTTGTGCTGATGTTCAACTATTGCTCCCAGTTTTGTGACTACTTAGTGTAGCACAATCCCAAAACTGAAGGAAATAACATAGGTAATGTGCATGTTAATTTGCCAGAAGTAGCCATTCCACAAGATGCATAGACTTCAAAACATGGCTTTGTTCCTGGTTAACCCATTCATTCTTGCCTACCAATGTAGAATATTTAAGGCAGAGATAAATATTTAAAATCTCATTATTAAAAAAAGATACAAAGTTTAAGGGCACACAGATATGTGCCAATCTTCTGATTTCCTTTTGGGCATACTCAGTTTTATAGTTCTTGGATTCTGTGAGCTTACAATCTAGTTCCAAGTTTTTCAGTGTTCAAGGTGCTTGGATTTACAGGCCATTAAGAGGAGAAATTGCTGTGGCAAGGTTCTTCTGGAGTCTGTCAAGGGAAAGAATGAAGGGGGTCTCTTATGCTAATTCCAAACATAAGAAGGGCCTCTCAGCAATAATGCAGGAGTCATGTTGCACAAGATGCTACTCAGGGACATTGACACCATAGGAAATAGTTGTAGTGAGAAAGAAACTCACTCAGCATGCCAGGTGGTCCATGATGTGGCTTAGCAGTGCAATATGGACATTGGGGTCCACTGTGCTGAAGGCATCCCAGCTGAGACTCCACAGCCTACATCCAGTGCAGGTTTCAAAACCGGCCTTTCTGAGTGAGAGGGAAGGCCTGACTGGAGGGAACTGCAGCTGCAAGCACCCAGCAAGCATGTCAGAGAAGACCTTGCAAACTGCCTGAGAGACTCAGCTGTGCCTAACAGTGTCCTGTCTTTCCAGCCACAGGGAGGCAAGGGAAGAGGAAAGCAGGCCACATGCCTCACTTGGATTAAAGCTACAGGCCCAGTCTGTAACAGGAGAATGTGTGCTTCTGATCTGAAAGGTTTTTTTTGTTTGTTTTATGGGTTTTTCTTGTTTGTTTTGTTTTGTTTGCTTTTGGCATTAAACTGCCTGTGGGCCATTGGACCACTCCATTTTGTATTTGAAAGTAAAGTATCTCTTTAGTTGGAAGCCCAGCAAAAATACAATTGGAAATAAAAGTAAGATTTTCTTTACAATATAGCCCTGAGATTTGTCATTTAAAATGTACCAGTATTTCCAAGTGTTTTTTTTTTCCCCAAGTAAGCCTGAGAGCCCAGTCCCTTTGACACCCCAAGACAGTAACTGACATAAGAGGTGTCAGTGCAACACCCTTGGCTGAGCCTGGGTTTACATCCTTGGTCTGGTAGGTACTTGTTCCTCAATTTGGGGACCATAGGCTTCCTTCCCAGGGTCTTTGCTTCCTCATTTTAAAGTGGGCACAACTTGAGCCACAACTGCATCTTCTAGTATTCCTTCCTCTTTCATAGGCTTCATAACTGATTTAATAATTGGGAGTTCACAGCAATGCAAAACAGGTCTGATTAGTAAATGAAGTTTGTAGATGCTTTCATAGTTTCCACAAGACACAGAAAATGTTTATAGGGATATATTGACTCACTCTTAGTTTATTCAGTGTCATTTGGTCTGGATGGTGTGACCATGCAGAGGTTCATAAAACCAACACTGCAATCACCTACTCTAAAGTTCAGATTCTGGGTGCCCCAAAGTCTGTCTGCACACCACTGCTGTAACCCCAATCCACTGTAAGGACAAGGAAGTGCTTGCTCTGCAGTGAGAAGCAGACGCATGGGTGAATGTTGTTTTTGCATGTGTATGGTAAGACTTGGCAACAATTTCTAAACTGCAATAATTGATGTATTTTTACATGTTCCTCACAGCTGATCTTCCTCCAATGTGTTTACAACTCTAGAACAGTGTCCTGTACTGTGTTAAAAGAGCATTACTTTAAAGGGAAATTGCAAAATGAATGTCAAAATCCTAAGACAACAGATAAAGCTATGAGGAGTCTGTGCTGAAAAAAAAAAAAAAAACTGAAGTACAAAGGGACATTCAAAGTAAGAGACAAATGAAGTGAAAACAAACAAAAAAATCATCCCAGAGCTGCAAAGTACAGAAAGGCCAACAACCTGTGGGAGGGGGAGCTAAACATACAGGCTTAGAGCAGATTGCTGCCAAATCCCTAGCCTCCCTCAAACCTGGGAAATGTAGCAGCCTCCGGCTCAGGGCATCAATGTTGCTTCTGCACAGAATCTCCCTGCAGCATCACACAAACAGGTGCAGCTTGATGTGCTCCAGAGTGATAGCCACCCTCTCCCTGGATGCCCACACATTTCTCTTCCACAGTGGACAGGAAAGTCTGAGACCCTGCCCTGATCTGCACAGCTTCCCTTCCAGAGTAAAGGCAACTCCTCTGCACACACACACACACACACACACACACACACACACACACACACACACTCAGCCTCACTCACCTGAGCAGTCTGCAGGACTGTGGCAGGAGCTGTGGCAGAGCAGCACAGACAGGCCTGTTTATACTTCCCTAATCCCAGCACTCAGGGACACTCTCAGTGCTGTCAGCATGTCAGTGTTATGAATTTGGCTCCTTCTGCATGATGTGGGTCCCTGGGGCCAGCTCTGCCCTCTCCCTGCTGAGCCTTTGACTGTTGAGTCCAGAAACATTCTGATCCTGATTACTCTGAACCTACAGTAATGAGCAGAAGGTAGCACGGGGATAAGCAGGTCTCAGAGGAGTCCAGGTAGATTGGACTTGATTGTGATCTCATGTCACTTCTTTTATTCACTACCAAGATTTAGGAACAAATTGTAAGAAGTATAGGGGCCCAGCACATCTGCCTAATGACTAAAGTCCTCACCTTGCACGCACTGAGCTCCCATATGGGTGCAGCTTCTAGTACCAGTGATGTGGCTTCCCATTCAGCCCCCTGCTGGTGGCCTGGAAAAGTAGTTTTGGATGCCCAAAACCTTGGAATCCTGCATGCTCCATTGTGCAACAACTTCACACATGTATAGAATTATTTTGAAAAATTAAAATAAGCAAAAAACCAATTTTTAAACCACATACATTTTATCACTGAAAAGCCGTATTCACAAAAGGAGAGGCAGAGAGAAAGATTTCCCATCTGTTGATTCATTCCAGAAACAATAAAAAATGGACAGAGCTGATTCAAAGCCAGAAGCCAGGAGAGTCTTCCAGGTCTCCCTGACAGTACAGAGTCCTAAGGCTTTGTACCATCCTTCTTTGCTTTCCCAGGTCACAGACCAGTACTGGATGAGAAGTGGAGCAGCTGGGACATGAATGATTGCCCATATGGAAGGTCTGTAATAAAAGTTGGAGAATTAGTCAGTTGAGCCAATGCACTAGTCCTTCAAACAAGTACTGTTCTCAAAGGCATTTTTACAGTACAAAAACAATTGCAAATCTTTTCATCCATGCAGTATCAAGTGGGCAAAACTGTGTATAAACAGGAGAATGGAAGGTTATGCTCTGACTGTGACGATTTTGTACAAGTGCCCTGCTCAATATTGGGATTTGATGCACAATATGGAAAACAAGAGCATTTTAGTAATAAGAACAGAAAAAATTTAAGAAGTAACTGATAATCTGTGAGCCTTAGGACATAACCCTTCAGAGAGTAGCCTGTGAAGGCCATCCCCAGGAGTGAGAAATAGTGTGTATCGGCTGGTGTTGAAGTGTACTGAGTACAGTCTGATGTACTGATGGTCATAACGCTGATGGTACTGATGGTCATGTTGCTGATTGGAATCCCAGCTGCTCCACTTCTGACCCACCTCCCTGCTTAACAAGCACAGGGGAAAGCAGGAGAGGATGGCCCAAATCCCTGTGCCCCTGCCCCCATTCAGAAGATCTGGCTGATGCTTCTGTTTCCTGGATTCAGAAAGTCCCACGTCCTACCCTTGCAGCCATTTGGCGAGGGAACCAGTGGATGGAAAAATCTCTTTCTGTGTCTGCATTTTTCTCTGTGACTCCAACGTTCTAATATATATACAGACTTAATGAAAAATAAAACGCTTAAAAAAAAGTTGGAAAGGCTCCTTTTTTCATGAATCTTGGAAAATGAACGCTGATTTTATCTTGAAAGTTGCGGCTCACGATGCTGCTGATGGCCACAGTTTCTGAGATCTCCAGGACACAATTGTCTTTGCAAGTGTCAATTTACAGTGGAAACACACAAGAAACAGGTGTTTAGCATCAAGTTCAGAAACGGATCTTTGGCAGATTGAGCCCTATGGTCAGCCAATATCTATTCGTGTTTGAAAACAATTGTCCAGAAAGGAAGACACAACCATCAGTCCTGCACAGCAAGCCTCCAAGCGCATGCGCAGCAGATGGCCATGGTGAGGTGTGAGGTGCGCATGCGTCTCATGGTGTAGCTTGGCAACGCTCATTGTGACGTGAAGTGGACAGTCTCTCAGAGGGCAGACTTGGGGCTCATCTGCAAGGCTGGTCTTGGGTTCTCCAGGCTGGAAAAAGTGCTGATAGTCTTGGCCATGTACACTCTACCTCTCATCTTAAGAAAGGCAAGTGTCTCTTAAACGGCCCCAGGAGTGGGGATGTTGAGTAGGATGAAAACAGTCTAAGGACAGCCTACCAGAGGAGGATCTGCAGAAGCCCCTCGCAGAAGCCAAGGCAGGGAGTCAGGTGGAGAAGAGCAGCTCCAGACAGTCAGGCGAAACGGTGGGAAGTGTGGGGACCAGACCAGGTAACGGGTTCTGCCTGCTGGGTGGCTGGGTATTGGAGGGTGGGAGAAATGAAGCTTCCAGGGTCAGGGCACACAGGGGTTGGGCACTCCTGTGACAGGGATGCCAGACTCCAGTCCCCGCAACTACTGCTGCACATGGGTTGCATCTTATATTCATAGGAAAATGTAAATTGTAACAGGAATCTGAGTTGACTCTGGAAAACTGGGGAAAGTTTTGTGTCATTAAAACTAACTTGGTGAAGAAATAAGATTCAAACGATGGGACAGCAGTTGTATGTAGCGGCTAAAGATACTGCCTATTATTCCAGCACCCCATGGAGTGCCAGTGCATGTTCTGACTACTCTACTTCCAGTCATAACTCACATGGGAAAAGCATCCACAAAGTAAGTATCTGGGCCCTTGTTCCCCAAGTGGGAGACTTGCATGAAGCTCTTGACACCTGGCTTTATTCTTGATGAGATTCTTCCTGTCTCTCCTATCTGTCCCATTCTCTTTTCCTTCCCTCTGTTTCTGTAAATCTGGCATTCAAATAAAGTACACAAAGTGGTCAAAGTCCTTGAAGAAGATACACATTTCTAGACATTTTACAGTGAAAAAGAAATGACTAAGAATGAACTAAAAATCAAATAATTCTAAAGGTTAGTTTATTAAAATAAGCACCCAAACCTCCCTGGAGTGTCTGGTAGAGCACTTTGTGCACTGATTGGGATGGTCATCGTGCACACAGGAGTGCTGGGACTGAGTCCTGCCCTCTCCTTGCTCTTCCAGCTTTCTCCTCAAGTGTAGCAGGGAGGCAACACTGAACTCTAGGCTCCTGCCTTTGACTAGGGCCATCCCCTGCTATGTTTTCCCACTTTCTAATAAAACCAAAATAAAAAGGACACATCTCTTGTGAAAACCTGAATGGTGAAATGTCATCTGAAGCTGTGGCTTGTTTGAAAGAAGAAATTGTCTTCTCTGATACCATGTTTTTACCAGAGGGCAACTTTATATCTTGGAGAGCACATTTTCCTGGATTGTAAAAGTTCTATGTCATTGTACCACAAAACAGGCGCCACAGCATGCTTGACCCCTCAAGTGAGCTCTTTTCTGCAGTGAACTCTTTCAAATTGCATGCAATGATTTCAAAATAGTTTAAAATTGTATGTGAGAAGGAAAGGCAGAGATTACAAAATAAACTAGTATTCGTTGATCAGTTGATTCTGAGCTGGACACCCTATTATACCCTTCACATGTATAATTTCTTGTAGTTATCACAACAGTTTTGAGAATATGCTGTTGTAATTACTTGTTACAAATTAGGCTGCTTAGGATCAGAAAGGTGCATTAGTTGGTGTCTAACTCCACAGTGCACAAGTGTCTGACTCATGATTTGGTTCTCCCCCTACCTGGCAGTCTAAATCCTTGCCCTGTTGCTGAGCCTAGATTTACTGTAACAGAAGCACTGGCATGAAGACACCCAGTACAAATCATGTTACTTCTGAAAATCAGAGCTAGGTTACTGTGGGCCTGGACCGTGCTCTGCTGACTTCCCAGGAGCATGGGCAGGAATCTGAATCAGAGGCGGAACAACCGGGGCTGATGCCAGCATTGCAGAGGGAAGCTTAACGTGCTATGCCACAATGTCAATTCCAATCCTTTAATGGGGTTAAATTAGATTTGTTTGAGAATCCATTACGTTTAGGTTCCCTAGTTTGGCAGTGTATAGTTGTTCATGACAGTTTCTTATGATTTTTTTTATCACTAATTTTAGTTAATGTTTCTCTCATTTTTGTTTAAAGATTTTTATTTTTATTATTTTTTCATTGGAAAGGCGGATATACACAGAGGAGAGACAGAGAGGAAGATGTTCCGTCCGATGATTCACTCCCCAAGTGAGCGCAACAGGCCGATACTATGCCGATCCGAAGCCAGGAGCCTCTTCTGGGTCTCCCACGCGGGTGCAGGTTCCCAAAGCTTTGGGCCATCCTAGACTGCTTTCCCAGGCCACAGGCAGGGAGCTGGAAGGGAAGCGGGGCTGCCGGGATTAGAACCGGTGCCCATATCGGATCCCGGGCGTGCAAGGTGAGGACCTTTAACCACTTGCGCCACCGCGCCGGGCCCTGTTTCTCTCATTTTTTTTTGTGAGTCTAGCTATAATTTGTTTTGCTCACCTTCTTTTAATTAAAAATAGTTTTTCTTGTAATAATTTCTATTTTTCATTTCAATTACATTTATTTTTGCTGTGACTTTAAAATGTTTTTTTTTTAAATTCCTGCTCATTTTTTAAAATAATTCTTTGAGATAGTTAATTTATTTTAGATTTTAAAAAATTTAGAAGGCAAATTTTCAGAGAAGGAAATACAGAGAAAGATCTTCCAGCTGCCAATTTACTCCGCAAATGACCACAATGGCTGAAGCTGAGCTGATGCAAAGCCAGGAGCCAGGGTCTCCCATGTGGGTGCAGTGTTCCAAAGCTTTCCCAGGCCACAAGAAAAAAGCTGGATGGGAACTGGAGTTTCTGGGACAGAAACCAGCACCCACATGGGATCCAAGCATGTGCAAGATGAGGATTTAGCCACTGAACCGTTGTGCTAAGCCTGAGAGGTTTCTATTTTTGTGTTTGATATTATAAATATTTATCTTGGTACTCTGTTTGCTATAACTCATGGATTTCATATTTTTGTTTTTATTTTCATTACTAATACATTTCTTCTTTTGATTAATTTATTGAGTGACACATTAATCATACAGTAGCACAATTTCCTTCTGAAAAATTTTCTTTTTTCATTTCTTCAGTGACATATTGATCATTCAGTAGCATGTTGTTTAACTTCCATAGGGTTGTATATTTTCAGTTTAGCTTTGTATTGACTTTGTTTTATGGCTTTCAATTTAAGGAGAAATACAGTAAGACTTGGTTTTCTTATATTTACTGAGAATTAATTTATAGCCTAATATGTGGTCTATCCTATAATGTACCTATGTGTTAATAAGTTCTTTAGTGAAATATTCTGGGAAAATCTGTGAAATAATTTTTTATCTGTAGATTTTTCTGTCTGGGAATGTTGCTTGATAATAGTAAGATGTTAAATTCCCAAAGCAGGACCCAGCTCGATAGCCTAGTCGCTAAAGGCCTTCCCTTACATGCACCAAGTTCCTGTGTGGGCACTGATTCATATCCTGGCTGCTCCACATCCCTTCCAGCTCCCTGATGTAGCCTGGGAAAGCACTGGATGATGGCCCAAGACTTTGGGACACTGCACCTGCACGGGACACCTGGAAGAAGCCCCTGGCTTTAGATCAGCTCAACTCTAGGCATGGCAGTCCTTTGAGGAGTAAACCAGAGGATGGAAAATCTTTCAGTCACACATGGTCAAAACCATTAATT